>NC_027748.1:28749405-28751694 GCF_000695525.1 Brassica oleracea var. oleracea | reverse complement strand
TTAACTTCTTAAACCACTCATAACTTATACTTATGCTGAATGAAAGAAATTTTGTTGTTAATAACCTAAAATCATCAAACTTGAGGAAGTTCTAGGAAAATGTCAAAGAAGTAAAAAATTTGAGTTTTTGAATGTAATGGGAGAGAAAATAAGAGGGGAACTACAAGATAAAGGAGTTTTGTGTATAAGAAATAAGAGAAGAAGTTAAAAATGAATTATCTTTGCATGTAATTGAATTCTTTTTGTTTAAATACTCCTGAAAAAAATGCCTTTGTTTTAATGTACGCGCTTCCTCCTTTCCACTCTATTCTCAAAAATCTCTTCACCGCTCGGGTGGAGGCTCTCCGATCCGGTTCCGGCGTCTTGTCGGTCGGTGAGTAGTTCTCCCACCCCTCTTCTTCGGCATCTGAGAAAATATGTCGGAATAGTCTCGACCTAGGCCTATATCGGAGGTGCTCTCTCTTTATCTTCTTGGCATCTGGAAAGATCTCTTTCACGGCGGCCTCTATGGAAGCTTGAAGATTTTGGTGGCTCATCGGTCGTTGGCTTATGTGCTCCATTTTAGGAGGGCGGAGTTGTGGCTTGAAACCGCAAGCTAGACATCAGGCCTAGGGTTTTTCTTAGATCTTTGGAAGAAATCGCCGACGGAGGAGCAATCTTTGGTGATGACGGTAACTCCGGGAAGGAGAACTCTGGGATGTGTCTCCTTCCAGTTGCGGTTTCTTCTTGAACTAGAGGAGACTGTGGATATGCATGTGGTTTTTCGGACTCGTGAAATGGCGACGATACATAAAAATTTCGGCGGTTAAGATTTCGGGGATTGCTTTCTTTTAGATCTGGCCTTTGTTGCCGCGGGTCAACTTTGACGGTGGTCTCTCTGACGGTGTTGTCGACGGATCTCAGGCCGGTTTAGACACCCGGTCGCCGTGAAGTTTGTGAGTTCAAGATTGGAAACCTCCAGGTGTTCATCGGAGGCGGAAGCATCACTTCCCTTTGATTTCTTCCCCACACCCGTTTCTTATAGCCTCTTAGATTGTATTGTTGGGGTTGTCGATCTTCCATGTAAATTATGCGGCTGTTTGTCTGGGAGCTGACGTCATTGTACTTAACTGTTGAAGATCCCAAATTTTGGATGAATTAATTAAAATAATTTTAATTTTTGAATATTTACAGTGCATATACAAGAATAATAGCTATATTTGCAAGGATTGAATTAGTACTATTCTGATGAGCAGTTTTTTCATAATAGTCGTTTTACCCCTATCCTTTAAAGCAGACCAATTTGTGTTATTAAAAAACCTTTTTTAAATGTATATCGATGATGGAGTTAAAGCTTTGTCTCTTTCTTCTCTCATCTGCAACTTTTTTTTCTTTCTTTGTTTCTATTTTTTTCTATAAGAATTGTAGTTTTCTTGTGTTAGTCTTATTTAACAAATTCTAATTTTTGTTTGTTGACTCATGGTGTCCGCCGCTAACACTAACTCCATCCTTAATATGAGCGAGAAGCACGACAGCCATGCTCATGCACAATCACATTGTTCCTCTCTGTGGAGTCACACTGTGTGCGGCGAATAGAGCCCACAATTTTTGCGGTCCTTCCTTTCAATCCAAGACTCCGGATCGAGCTGATTTTTTCTGCTTTCCTTGCTCTGCCAACTTCTCTTGCGAAGGTTGTTGTATACGAGAAATCAGAGGAATCTTGATTGATTTGCAGCATAGGATCAAAGCTTGAGGCTGAAGACGTCAGATCGAGCAATTGTAGTGTGCACAAATCGATTATTTCACCAAGCTTTTGGGTTGTGGGAGATCTGATATTTCTATCTTTTGAAATTTTGCATGTTTGGTCTCTGATCTTTGTGATTCTTCGAGATTTTGGTCCCAAACTTTTAAAGAAGCAGATTATTTCATCAATTATGTCCCAAAACCTTAAAATGTGTCGAGGTTGCTTTAAACATTCTCATGGCTCTTAGTGAAAGTTATCATACTTTTAGCCGACTATTAATTGAAAAATCTATCTAACAATAATGATATCCGGATTGAAAGAATGAGAGGATAAAGAGATGTAGATGAAGAACATTGAAGAACAGAGAGAGAGAAAGTAGATCTGGGAGAAACTCTATTCCCTTTAAATTCAAATTGTGGATCTGGATACAAGTCTTTTAAAGGGAAGTTGCCTCATTACACAATACAATAAAATATTTATTGTTTAAAATATTCAACGGTCTCCTTCTCTCTTCTTCTTCTTCTTTGCTTCTCAAGTCTGGTCTTCTGATTCTAAACTCAAGTCTG
>NC_027748.1:28747374-28748870 GCF_000695525.1 Brassica oleracea var. oleracea | reverse complement strand
GGATCATGGCACTGACCTCATCATCTACTGAGTCTCTCCATTCCTTTATCTCCATTGCCTCCTCATAGGTCCTCGGAATATACTCTTGATCTATATTGGTGATGAAGGCTTGATGATCTCTTGGATAGTAAGCAAGGGAGCAAGTTGCTTGAGTGGGATGGGCTACTGCTTGACTGTTTGATGGACGCTTTCTCACCCTAGTGCTTCTCCTAAGCGGCTGGACCTCTCCAACAATCTCAGCTTCAACTTCATTTTGTTGATCTGATTCCTCTTGTTGTTGGCTTTCATCCTGATCATGAACCTCTTGCTCTTGATCAGTAGTCTGCGGATCCTCTTGACCCATGTGTGGTTCCTCTTGACCAGTAGGCGAATCCTCTTTATTCCCCCCTTCAGGATTAGGATGAGAAGCCTCTTCAGCCGCATCCATACCATTGGCTTGATCTAAACTATTTGCTGAACCAGTAGTTCTTTCATTTGGTGTCATGATGATACCTAGGCTCTCCATGATAATCCGTAGGTTGTTTGCCCTATCTGAGGCCCCTTGAGATAGATCCTTGAGATTGTCCCAACTCTTCTCCTCATAATAGCCTCTAGATTCCACAAACTTGACCTCTCTGGATACTAAGACTCTTCTTGTCTCTGGAGAGTAGCATTTGTAACCTTTTTGAGTGGTAGAATACCCAATGAACACTGCCTTTGTGCTTCTGGCCTCAAGTTTGTTCCTATGATCACCTATTTGCAATACATAGCACAAGCACCCAAATACCCGTAAATGGTCAATAGATGGTTTTCTTTTGTTCAATACCTCATAAGGTGTGGCATCATCAAGGACTCTTGTTAGAGTTCAGTTGATGAAATAACATGCTGTCATGACTGCATCACTCCAGAACCTCTTAGGCATGTTGGTGTAGAACATCATGGACCTGGCCACTTCCATCAGATGTCGGTTTTTCCTCTCAGCTACACCATTTTGTTGTGGAGTGTAAGGGCAGCTGGTTTGATGGCTTATTCCATGCTTGGCCAAGTGGGATTTGAAAGCTGTGCTTGTATATTCCCCTCCATTATCTGACCTGAATACTTTGATCTTAACATTGAACTGATTAGTTATGTAGCTCTGGAAGTTTATAAATGCATCTAGTACTCTATCTTTAGATGGTATCATAGTCAGCCATGTATATTTAGATTTCTGGTCTATGAAGGTGACAAAATATCTATGATTTTCCCTAGAAGTGCATGGTGCAGTCCAGACATCAGAGTGTATAAGATCAAAGCATTTCTCATAGATAGTAGATGACTTGGGAAACATAGTCTTGCAATGTTTGCCAAGAATACATGGTTCACATCCATCATTTTTGAAATAAACATTAGGCAATAACATGTTCAGTGCTCTAGAATGGGGATGACGTAACCTAGCATGCCACAATACATCATTTTCTAAGACAGGGATTGAACTAAAAGCATAAGGTAAACATGATCTAGCCTTGGTGTCTTCAAGT
>NC_027748.1:28730167-28746991 GCF_000695525.1 Brassica oleracea var. oleracea | reverse complement strand
GGTGTCTTTGCCGTCAACAACATACTCCCAAAGACCTCTGCCTCCAAGAGCGGTTTTGACAAGTCTAGACCACAGTAAGTAGTTGGTTCCCTTGAGGGTAACCGGAATAGACACGGATTTAAAGACATCAGCGTATGAGTTTTCCATTTTTTTTTTTTCTGGGAATGAAGAACAACTCAAGAACAGAATGAACTTTACCAAAAATAGAAAGGGAAAATCAGAGATTTGCGGAAGTAAAGAGAATATAGTAGAGAAGAATGAATCTCAGGAGCTTACTTGCTCTGATACCATGAAAGAATGAGAGGATAAAGAGATGTAGATGAAGAACATTGAAGAAGAGAGAGAGAGAAAGTAGATCTGGGAGAAACTCTATTCCCTTTAAATTCAAATTGTGGATCTGGATACAAGTCTTTTAAAGGCAAGTTGCCTCAGTACACAATACAATAAAATATTTATTGTTTAAAATATTCAACGGTCTCCTTCTCTCTTCTTCTTCCTTGCTTCTCAAGTCTGGTCTTCTGATTCTAAACTCAAGTCTGGTGCTTCTTATAAAGTCTTATAAAACTTTTATAAAACCTTATAAAAACTTATAAGTATTTTCAAGTCTAGCAGCTTAATTCTCAAGTCTAACTGTTTAATTCTGCTTCATGTCAACACGGATAATCAATATATTACTTAAATTATTAGAAGATTGAGTTTATAGTGATAATCGACTACTGGTCAAAATATCCAACTAACAATAATATTGTCCGGATAAATATTTAAGCTACCTGCCACTAATATAATAATCAGTTCAGATGTAAAATATCCAGATAAATTGAAATATAACCATTTAAAACGAACATTGGTTTGTATGATGTAAAATATGCGGATAAATTGGAATATAACCATCTAAAATGGACATTGGTTTGTTTCTCTCTCTTTCAAGCAATCATATGGATAATCATGTAATTTTATCATTTTCTCTCTCAAACTTTTATTGTTTTTCCATTTGTGCAAATTACCGACTTAGTTGGTATTTTCCATGCAAATTATTATTTTTTTTTAAATACAGAATTGTTAGTATTTTTTTTTCCTTTTTGAACAACTGAATTGTCGTTAGTATAAGCAAAAAAAATGAATTAGCTTTGTTACTATATCTATATATATATATATATGTGTATATATTGTATTTTTAAAGAATATACGGATAATATAGTATACGCGAAAAATGAATTATCTTTGTTAAAATACTAAAAGTTGTGTTTCATTAGAAAAAGTATCTGTATATACTAAACGTAAGACAAACAAACAATCAATCAATGTCATCTTAAGATTATTTTATTTATTATATAGGTTTTGGTGTTCGTTTTGATTAACAATTCATTGACTCGGATATATTATCAAAGTTTCTTTACAGTTGAAATTCCAAAAAGTAAACTTCATGTCATGGCCCAGTCACAGCTATGCACAGCGAGTTTCAGATTTGCGAGAAATCTCCCTAACCTGGAGGAAACTCTCTTGAAGACACTATGAATTTCGAACATTTTCGGATAGAACATTACTTTTGAGAGTTTACAATTTTTGAGTAATCATTTGTTTTGTCGGCAACTTTAACTAATCTTTCTTTTCGATTACATCAAAATGTGAATAATTAATTCACACTTAAAAACAAACTACAAAAGAAACACATGCAGGTAGGGATGCTCACGTGGGGTAAAATAACCTAGTCCAACCCAACCCACAAATAATCCAACCCAATTTATACCCAACCTGTAAAACCCAGAAACATCAAGGTTGAAATCCAAACCAAAAAAATAACTCAATATGGTAAGGGTTTACTAGTGGATACCCAAAGTATTATCTTATTTACTCTGAAGATCATGTAAAATATTAATATCATTAATGTGAGCTTTAATATAAAAACAAGATTTTACAATTTTATAGAAAACTTGTTTTAGAGCAAAAACTCGTTTACGATTTTGGCGGAAAAACTCGTTTTTTGGAAAAAAAATTATTTTGCAATTTTAACCGGAAAACTCATTTTGTGGTTTTAGCAGTAAATATCGTTTTGACAGGAAAACTCATTTATAGTTTTAACGAGAAAACTTGTTAAGTTGTTTTTGTGGTTTTAGCGAAAAATTTTCTTTTTGCGGTTTTTGGTCGGTAAATTTTTTTTTGTGGTTTTGGTTGGAAAACTCGATTTTTGCGGTTTGCGGGAAAAAAATCTTTCTTGTTTTGGCGGGAAAACTCGTTTTTGCGGTTTTGGCAGAAAAACTTGTTTTTACGGTTTTGGCGGGAACAATCTTTTTTACGATTTTTGGCGGAAAAACTCGGTTTTACGGTTTTTGCGAGAAAATTCGGTTTATTGGTTTTGGCATGATAACTCGGTTTTGCGGTTTTGGCAGAAAAACTTGTTTTTACGGTTTTGGCGGGAACAATCTTTTTTACGATTTTTGGCGGAAAAACTCGGTTTTACGGTTTTTGCGAGAAAATTCGGTTTATTGGTTTTGGCATGATAACTCGGTTTTGCGGTTTTGGCGGGAAAACTCGATTTTGATCTTGACGGGAAAACTCGGTTTTCGGTTTTTGCGGGAAAACTCGGTTTTTCATTTTCGGCGGGAAAACTCGGTTTTTCGGTTTCGGCGGGAAAACTCGTTTTTATTTTGACGGGAAAACTCGATTTTCGGTTTTGGCGGAAAAACTCGATTTTTCGGTTTTGGCGGGAAAACTCAATTTTTCGGTTTCGGCGGGAAAAATCGTTTTGGTGGGAAAATTGTGTTTTACGGTATTGGCGGGAAAACACCTTTTGCGGTTTTGGCGGGAAAACTCGATTTTGCGGTTTTTTCAGCCGGAAAACTCGATTTTGCGATTTTAGCGGAAAAACTCGATTATACGGTTTTTGCGGGAAAATTCAGTTTTGCGGTTTTGGCGGGAAAACTCGATTTTGCGGTTTTTTCAGCCGGAAAACTCGATTTTGCGATTTTAGCGGAAAAACTCGATTATACGGTTTTTGCGGGAAAATTCAGTTTTGCGGTTTTGGCGGGAAAACTCGATTTTGCGGTTTTTTCAGCCGGAAAACTCGATTTTGCGATTTTAGCGGAAAAACTCGATTATACGGTTTTTGCGGGAAAATTCAGTTTTGCGGTTTTGGCGGGAAAACTCGATTTTGCGGTTTTTTCAGCCGGAAAACTCGATTTTGCGATTTTAGCGGAAAAACTCGATTATACGGTTTTTGCGGGAAAATTCAGTTTTGCGGTTTTGGCGGGAAAACAATACGGTATTTGCGGAAAAATTCTATTTTGCGGTTTTGGCGGAAAAACTCGGTTTTGTGGTTTCGGCAGAAAAACTCGATTTTTCGGTTTTGGTGGGAAAACTCGTTTTTGGTTTCTGTGAGAAAATTTATTTTACGGTTTTTGGCGAAAAAATTCATTTTTTGGTTCTGACGAAAAAAAAACGTTTTTACAAATTTTATATAATTTAAATAAAATGGTGAAAATCTATATATATAATTGAAAACCCATGGGTACACCATTACACTTTTGTATTTACCTAACATAAATATGAGTTTTAAAATTAATACCCATGGTTGACCTAATTAATTTTAGATGAGTAAAAATCTAATAGGTACCCATGTTAACATCCCTGCATGCAGGAAGAGAAGTTATACAGAAACAGAATCAATTTAACATTTAGACAAAAAAAAGTTATACAGAAACATTAAATTTGATGGACAACTCAACAATACATAACGGAACACAAGGGATGTTTTTGAAAAAGTCATATTAATGGTTTCAAAGTCAAAAACTTTGAACTTTTCAAAATATGCCTACTCACCGGTTGTCTTCTTTCACCTCTCTGCTTATATTATGACATAAGACCAATTTCATGATTGCAAACAAACTAAGAAACAAAAAGAAAAAGAGGACAAACAAAAGGAATAATATCAAACTGCGATTTTCTTTATTTTATAAATTTTCTGACTATACTATATTAGCTAGTATTTACGGGGGAGAAAACTTTCCAAAGGAAGGATTTTTTCGCTTGAGGTTGTTCTGTGAGCTCTAATGGCAGATAAGGTGGATGAAAGAACGCTTCAGCAGACTTCCACGTGGGCGGTCGCCGTTGTTTGCTTCTTCTTGCTTCTAATTTCGATTGTCATTGAGAAACTGATCCACAAATTAGGAAATGTAAGTCCTTTTTATACCTTTTCTTCTTCTTGATTATTGGTTCTCCGTTTCTTTTGTTTTCCTCTGTGTCTGTTTAGTTCTTGATTCTCTGTTTATGTATCTCTTTAGTTCTTGATTCTCTGTTTCTTCATTTTTTCTCTTTTTTTGTGTCTTATTCAGTTCTCATTGATTCTCTGGTTTTTCTTCTTGATCCGTTTCTGTTTGTTAGTTCTTCTTTATCATCCCAGAAGTCAAAATTGATCTCACTGATTAAAACCGCCAAAACCCAATAACAGTTTCTTTGTTGGTTACGTCCTTACATGTTTGCTCTCTTTCTGATACTAATCATAACTAATAATCCTATGTTCTTTATCATCTTCTTATGATAGTGGTTTAAAAGGAAGAACAAAAAGGCTCTGTATGAAGCTCTTGAAAAAGTGAAAGCAGGTAAAAACAATAGTATTAATATAAAACATTTAATTTCCCTCCAAAAGATTCATATAACCAACTATATTAATTAATCTTATTTAAATATTAATTAAATGTAAAACAATGCAGAGCTTATGCTGATGGGATTCATATCACTACTGCTAACAATTGGACAAAACTATATCTCACAAATTTGCGTCTCCGAGAGCATTGCAGCATCAATGCGCCCTTGCAGTAGATCCGAAGAAGAGAAGAATTATCCCAATACAAAAAAAGATACCGGGAAGGACGTAGGAGATGAAGAAAACTCTGGTCGAAAGCTTCTCGAGTTAGTCGTTTCTTTCATTCCTCGAAGGAGTTTGGCTACCAAAGGCTATGACAAGTGTGCAGAGAAGGTAAAACTTCACTCTTCAGAAAATCTTATCTTTATGTAAATTCATTTTCAAAATTTGACATATGATTCTTTTAATGTTTGTTTCCAGGGACAAGTGGCTTTTGTATCGTCCTACGGGATGCATCAGCTGCATATATTCATCTTCGTTCTTGCTGTTTGTCATGTGATCTACTGCATTCTAACTTATGCTTTGGGAAAGACCAAGGTATATTCTCTCACATTACATCCACATAATTCTCAAAACTGGTTGAGATCTTGCTTCTTTTTTTTTGCTAAAGAATGGGTTTGTTTTTTTGTTTCTTTCCGCAACATCAGATGAGAAGATGGAAGAGGTGGGAAGAGGAGACAAAGACAATTGAATATCAGTATTCACACGGTATATACATATAGCTTACAAAATTTGAATGGATGAAACTGAGTGTGAAGCTTTAATGAGGCATTTTTTCATATGTAATGCAGATCCTGAGAGGTTTAGGTTTGCGAGGGATACATCTTTTGGGCGTAGACATCTGAACTTCTGGAGCAAATCGACTATTACACTGTGGATTGCATGTTTCTTCAGACAGTTTTTTGGATCTGTAACCAAAGTTGATTACTTAACGCTGAGACATGGTTTCATCATGGTAAAACAACTCAAATCTTTTTTATCTTCTCTTTAACCTTTCACATTGTTTGGAAAAGCAAAGTTCTTACCGCATTGCAAAATGATTCTTTCTTCTTCTTCAGGCCCATTTGGCTCCAGGGAGTGATGCGAGGTTCGATTTCCGAAAGTACATTCAAAGATCATTAGAGGAAGATTTCAAAACTATCGTTGAAATCAGGTATGGCTACTAATAGTTTTTTTAAAGAAAAAAAAAATTCACTAATTACTTCTTAATCTGATGTTACCAATTGCCTTTCTCCAGTCCTGTGATATGGTTTGTAGCCGTGCTATTCCTCCTGACCAACACAAACGGTACAACTCATCTTCAAAACGTTGCTACATTCTTAAACACTAAAAAACAATCCCAAAAAAAAAAAAACTGATATACTTGCTCTGCCTTTGTTATGAACAGGATTGAATTCTTACGTCTGGCAACCATTCATTCCCTTAGTTGTAAGCAACAAAACTTTATACAAAGAAACATTTTCTTTTGGTTCACAGTTTCGTCTATTTAACAAGAATGAATGTATAAAAAAAAACTGCAGGTGATACTTATAGTTGGAACAAAACTTCAAGTGATAATAACAAAACTAGGACTTCTAATCCAAGAGAAAGGGGACATAGTGAAAGGCATGCCGCTTGTTCGGCCCGGTGATCATCTCTTCTGGTTCGGTCGTCCACGTTTCATTCTCTTCCTCGTTCACTTAGTCCTTTTCACGGTACCATAGATACTTTCGCACTCTTTCTCTTTCCTCCTTACAACAACAGAAAAATGCTTGAAAATAAATTTAATAAACAAACATGTTTGCTAATTTGCAGAATGCGTTTCAACTAGCTTTCTTTGCATGGACTACGGTAAGCAAGCAAAGCAATATTCCACAGTCTCCATTACGAATTATTAAGCACCCTTTACTGAAATACACACTTCTTGTTTCTACAGTATGAGTTCAAGCTCAAGAACTGTTTCCACAAGAACACTGTAGATGTGGTCATCAGAATTTCAGCTGGGTAAGTAAAAAGCTTTTAAGATTTTACCACTCATAGAAACTGAGAAATCAAACCATTCCTTAAAAACTAACAAAGTCACAACCATTTCTTTCTTTTTGCAGAGTTATTGTACAGGTTCTTTGCAGCTACGTTACTCTTCCTCTATACGCTCTTGTTACTCAGGTACAAACACATAACTAAGCTAAAGAGTGGAATTTTTCAGTTTCGAATTCTGAACGTTTTGATTTTGGTGCATATTTGTTTTAGATGGGTACCAAGATGAAACCTACAGTGTTCAACGAGAGAGTAGCAGTAGCTTTAAAGAGTTGGCACCACACAGCTAAGAAGCAGATGAAACATGGAAGAACCTCAGAGTCAACTACGCCTTTCTCTAGCCGTACAGCTACACCAACACACGGTTCTTCTCCGATCCATCTCCTCCACAACGTCCACAAACGAAGCAGAAGCGCTGATGAAAGTTTGGCTAACTCAATGTCTCCGAGGAGAAACTCTGACTTCGACACGTGGGATGTTGAGTCTCAACAAGAACCTTCTTCTTCTTCTTCCGCAAAGTATCATTCTAGGTTTAGGGAAGAAGACTCAGAGAAGAAGAATCCAGCATCTTCTTCAGCTGTGGAGCTTGGACAACTAAGAACTCACCAGCATGAGATTTGTAGTATTAGCTTGAGGGATTTTTCGTTTAAGTGATTGTTTATATTTCTTGGTGATGATTTGTTAATATGTTTATAAGTTTATATGGAAAAGTGTTATTGTGTAAATTTGACCTTATTTATGCATAATTATTTCTCGTTTTTTATCTGTCACTTTACACTTTTCAGCTACCAAAGTGTTTATCTTATTGTCATAGACAATGTTTCAGGAAGAAATCTATGGGCCGGGGAAAAAAGCTTTGAGCTAGCTAAAAAATATGTTCACTATGAAGTTGGCACACATATCAACTCATAGATCAAAAGGATGCATGGAATTATCTGAAACCAAAATAGGTCTCAGGTTTGATATTCTTTGAGATGAGTTCTTTTTAAGCATTACTTGTAAATAATTCCATAACATTCTTTTAAATATGTTAACTGAGTTTCTTGGTTATTTCTAAATACCAACCATTAATCCTAGAAGTTGTTCTTTATGGCCATTATTTCTTACAAAAGACGAATATGTTTACACAGGGTGTTACAACACAAAGAAACTGATGGTACCAAGAGAAACAAACAAGATTTTAGGATACAAGAGAATGGGAAACCAACATAAAACACCATGAGATGAATACGATATGATCATCTCAGTGGAACTTGAGGCTGGTCAAGACATTGTTGTTGACGGGATCCGCCAAATGATCAAGAAGGTTCTGGTAAGGCCCCACACCGGTCACTAGTCCCTGCACAAAATAGCCTAGGATGGCGAGCATTGCCAGTCTACCGTTCTTGACCTCCTTGAGTTTCAACTCCTTCATCGACTTCTCGTCTTTTCCAAACCCAAGAGGGTTGAAGAAAGGTCCACCGGGGTAAGCCGGGTCACCTGAACCGGCGAAACCTTTCTCTAGACCCAAGAAGTATTGTTTACCCATAGATCCTGGGTTGTACCAGTCCTGCAACCTCCTGTGCTCAGCAAAACCCATCAAAGCCATCTCGAGAACAAAGAGTGTGTAAGGGTCTGCCCAGTAGCTGTATGTCCCTGCAGGTGGAATCACACCGGTTTGGAACCAGGGAAGAGCAGTGTCTGCAGGAATCAGACCGGCCTTTCCTAGAATCTCAGGTGCAATAGCTCCAGCTGCACCCAACATAGCGAACCTCCCGTTGATGATCTCTCCGTAGGCCAGCCATCTCGGCTCGATGAAGCCTCCAGTACCCTCTGGGTCTGAAAGACCAAGCGGATCGAATCCAAAGTCGCCAGGTAAGCTTCAGAATCACAACAACTCTCCAGTTAAGAATCGTTCTCTATAAACTCTACCCGTCTTGAAGCTTTAAAAAAATCAAATATTTGGAATTACCTGCCATCCAAGTAAGAGAGACTCTGTGATGATGCAAACCACAATTGCCTGTTTGCTCCTTGCTGAAACCAAACACACAAATCCAAGATCAGAATATTATTCAGTGAACACTGTTTGTTAAATAATTAGAGAGTAGTATCATGTACCTTGGCAGGTGGAGTTGAGGCAGCCTTAACAACCAAGGAAACCTTCCTCTGTGATACGGACACAGCTGGTTTTGCGCCGAATATCTGTCTAGCAGTCTGAACAGAGGAAGTAAGTGAAGAAGACACAAGCCCTTGTGCTGCCATTCTTTGCTTAAACTCTTCTCTTCAGTCACCAAGAGACGATGATTATTGAATAATAGTCTGCAGGGAACCTAGTGTTAAGAGTAGAAGGAACAAGGTCCATTAGAACTACTTGTGGCTTTGAAATAGGCCAACTGGTTTTGGTCAGATTAGATTAGTATCTGATTCACCAACTATATCTGTCCACGTGGCAACATGAGTTAGATAAGAGATTTTGTTTGTGTTTTTTCTTATCTGCCACACAAGAGCAAAAAAAATCTTTACGTTGAGGCCAATTGGATAGAAAATTTATCAAATGTTTTATTGATTGGAAAATTTGAATGGATATGTACCTCTGCAGTTAAAAGAACAACTTGATTTTATTTTTGGGAAAATTGGTAAAATAGGCCATAATGAGAATTTTTTTTTCCTTTATACCTTTTTGCATTAATTAGTCAATTTTAGACATAATTTCCCGAATAATAACAAAAAGAATTATTATAAATTATGTATCAATAAAAATAAGAAAAAAACTTTACCATCATGAGAATATTTCACATTTTTATATACAAAAATTAAATCTAAATTTTTTGGATATGTTGATCTAAATTTGTCAGAACGTATATTATAACTTTTTTACAAGGATAAAATAGAGATTCTAACTTATCTTACAAGTTTTATAAAATTTATAATTTGTATTATAACGTCTTCTCTATGATCTATCCAAATATATAATATGTCTTCATGAGAGCTAATCAAATGTCTTTGTTATTTATAAAATATAATATGTATTGTAAGTTTTTTACTTTATTGTAAAATTCTTTAGAGACCGTTAAGTTGTGTTCTATCTTTTACTCTTTTATATATCGTAAATAAAATAATGAGTTCTTACTTGTATGCAATATTCTAAATATGGTAGAATTTAAATTCTATCATTTTCTCTATGTTCTATCATTTTTATAATATGTAGTCTAATATTTGTTTACATTCTATATTTTCGTATATTTTATGTTTTAAATCTGAGAAAATTAAGGAAGTCTAACTTATTTTATTCAAACTTACCGTGTTCTTGACGTTGAGTTACATTAAATCACGTTGAATTCAAATTTTTTATTCAACGTTTTTCTTTCTTTCTTCAGAGGAATCGAGGCCTTTTGATGAGGTTTGATCTCACAATCGCCTTGAGTCGCCGGAAATAGAAAAGGCTCCGACAGAGCAAGAAGAGGATGGAGTTAAGTCTGCGATTGTTGGCCAAAATTTCCAGAGACCGGAATCGCGAAGAAAGGTTATGAGGATGGTTTTTTCTTTAAGCGAAAAACATGATGTTGATCATGAGAAAAAAATGGACTAAATATTTAAAATTATTTTAATAATAAACTAAATATAGTAAAACCTCTATAAATTAATAATGCTGGGACTTTGAATTTTTTTTTAATTTATAAAGATATTAATTTACAAAAGTTTTCTTATTTAGATTTCTTATTTTAAGATATATTTATTTTAAGATAAGAAAAATATTTGATTTTAGTGTACAGACATTAATTTTTTTTTTTTAAATTTGACATTTATATTTATTTTATTTTATTATTTAGTGTATATAATATATATTGCATAGAACTTAAATATGTTTTGGATATAATACTACTAAAACTCATCAGAAATATATTAAGTGTAAAGAAAATATAAAGATAATTTCATTTGTGAATATAAAACAAACAATATTATAATAGGTTCTTACTCATATAAAATATGTATACATATAAATTATTAATTTATAATTTTAATGGGACCATATATTTACATAGAATTTTCTAAAAAATTATTCTCATATTTTTTATCATCGATTTGTGTCAAATTTTGAACCGGTCCAAGTTGGGACCAACGAAATTTATTAATTTATAGAGAATATTAATTTATCGATTATTAATTTATAGAGGTTCTACTGTAGGTAAACTATATACACATTTAATTATCAATATAATTAAAACAAAAGCACAAAGTTGTATCCAACTTAGTTCTAGGTAAAATTGTGTTTTAAAAAGCTATACTCTATATTTGTTTTGCCTAACTTATATTATTACTAAATAATGTTGGGAAAATGGGTCTTTTATTCCCCAAGTAATTGAAATTAACACTTTTAATATCCAACTATAGGTTACACAAATTTAATCCTCAAGTTTTTGTTGACTATGCAAAATCAGACCTACAAAAGTCAATCATCAATTATTTTAACGGAGACGTTAGATAAAATAGGAAGATGATCGAGTTCTTCCTTTCAAAACCCATAAATCTCTAAATTGATTTTTTTTCCATGCGATTTTGACAGAGAGGAGACGATTTCTGATGAGAAAAGAATAATTAAGGTGAGTTCAGACGAGAAGATGGTGAAAACCTTCTCCAGTAATCATGGAGGAAGACGAAAGAAGATTTGAATCAAAGGGCGCCATTGCATGTAGAACCCGAAGTTCCCAACCCTTAGAGAGTGAAAGGTAGTTAACTTAGTTAAATCGTTCTTTTTGATTAAAAAAAGTTAAATCATTCTTATCCTGCTGAGATTACTGGAAAGTGAACCAGATACCATGTTGATGGCCCCAAGATCATGATGGTAAAAGGCTAACACATTCTGCTTGGTCTTTCATTGCGTTAAGCTCTTATTTAAAATGTTTTAATTTTATGCAGGTCTTTATGGAGCCTAAGGAGAGGAGTAACACTGAGTACAAGCTTAAGACAATGATTGTGTCTACAGGAAACTTACAGGGAGAGATGTTGTTTTCGGGTACCTCACATAATAAGTTTGAAGATATGAATCTTTAATTTTTTTTTGATGGATCGAAAGATTTTAATTTTGTTTGGGGGTACAAACTCTTTGCAAATGATTTTCTTCTTTAAGTTGTTACTTCACGGCCTCCTCACTGTTTCTGTTGAAACAAGACTTTTCTTATGCTGTTCAAGCATTGACAGTTTGAGAAACATTTATCTCAAAATATTTGCATCAAATTTACAATATCCTGGTTTAAAAGTGTATTGTCACCATTTCAATTAATCATACAATAACTGAGAAAAAGCTTGTGTGTAGTTTAACGACAGAGCATACAAAAACCTATTTCTCACTCCTGCTCTGTATAACTTCAATTCAAATGAAGACTTTTAAGAGAATCTCAGTATCTGCAGGTACAAACAGAACATATCCATTAAAATCTCACCTGTCGAAGTGTCTGTAGACATTATTACTTCAACTTGGAAAACTAGCAAAATAAAAGGGTTTGGTACAGACCAAAACACTGTTGAGCTTTGTCAGTTTTCGCCAAACGTTCTCCACTGTTGGAACCGACCTCTACTTGCCGGAAATAGTCTCTTTTTCTGTCAAAATCGCATGAAAAAATCAATTTAAGGATTTCTGGGGTTTTGAAAGCAAGAACTCGATCATTTTTCTACTTTATTTAACGTCTCCGTTAAACAATTAATGATTGACCTTGTTATGTCTGATTTTGCATAATCAACCAGAACTTGAGGATTAAATTTGCGCAACCCATAGTTGGGTATTAAAAATGTTAATTTTAAATACTTGGGGAATAAAAAATCCATTTTCCGAAATAATGTTCCTTAAATATAGTCTAACTAAGGTAATACTAAATCTAATAAATATCAATTGCACACGAGATGGTTCATAGTCTCAGAACGAGTGAGAAAATTGCAGATGAGTGGATGGCTATCAAGACAGACATGTCTAAAGCATATGACCGGGTTGAGTGGAATATTTTGGAGGTACTCTTGGAGAAAATGAGATTTGATAGGGTCTGGATCCGCTGGATAATGGCGTGTGTAAGCACAGTATCTTTCTCTGTTCTGCTTAATGGTAACTCTCATGGGTACATCAAACCGGAACGCGGGATTCGTCAAGTGGATCCATTGTCACCCTTTCTCTTAAACTCGTCGGAAGCAGCGGTTCGTTTGAATGGCATCAAGCTCTCAGCAACGTGTCCGTCGATACATCATTTATTATTTGCTGACGACAGCCTCCTTCTTTGCAAAGCCAACACCACAGAAGCTAGCGAGATTATGGAATGCCTACGCTTATATGGTGCATCTTCTGGCCAGGTTGTTAATCCAGAAAAATCTTCTGTGATCTTTGGAGCGAATGTTTCAGCAGCGTCAAGAACAGAGGTCCAAAACGTACTTGGAATCCATAAAGAAGGAGGTGAAGGCTCATATGTTGGTCTCTCTGGGTGTTTTAGTGGTTCGAAAAGGAAACTAATCAGAGAAAAACTACAAAGTAGATTGAATGGATAATTAGCCAAATCTCTATCCCAAGGTGGAAAAGAAATTCTCCTGAAATCTATTGGACTCGCACTTCCAGTCTACGCAATGTCCTGTTTCAGGCTTCCTAAAGAGGTTTGTGCTAAACTCACTAGTGCTATGGCTGAGTTTTGGTGGAGTAGTGGGAACAATAAAAAAAAGATACCATGGATGGCGTGGCAAAAGCTTTGCAAAGAGAAAGAAAATGGAGGATTGGGCTTTCATGATCTCAAAAAGTTCAATCAATCTCTCTTAGCATAACAAGCATGGAGATTATGGAACTCACCTAACTCGCTAGTAGCAAGAATTCTCAAAGCTCGGTATTTTCTGCGTTCATCTTTCCTAGAAGGCTGTGTGGGGAGGAGACCATAATATGCATGTAGAAGTATTTTACATGGTCGTGAGTTAATGCAGAAAGGTCTCCTGAAAGAGATTGGTAATGGTGAGGAGTCTAGACTCTGGATAGACAACTGGATCATGGATAAAGTCCCAAGACCACCAATGTATCGCCAAGACGCTATGGTAGATCTCACGTTGTGAGTGATCTGATAGATCATCAGCATGGTGGGTGGAATTTACATCGAGTTAGAGAAGTGATTGCAGATGAAGACATAAACCGAGTATTGGCTACGAAAATCTGTAGGCAAAGACAAGACTCTTTGAAATGGGGATTCT
Source organism: Brassica oleracea var. oleracea (assembly GCF_000695525.1). Taxonomy (NCBI): domain Eukaryota; kingdom Viridiplantae; phylum Streptophyta; class Magnoliopsida; order Brassicales; family Brassicaceae; genus Brassica; species Brassica oleracea. The sequence continues at coordinate 28,733,148 of NC_027748.1, read as the reverse complement.
CGAGGAATGGAGTTTATAATACTAAGTCAGGGTATAAATTTCTCCAAGAGTTACAGGATCTTCAATCTCCGGTGAATAGAGAGTTACCGCCGTTGGAAAAGCAGCTATGGCCTAAAATGTGGGAAACGAAAACTTCTCCAAAGCTGAGACATTTCCTATGGAAAACAATGTCTGGTGCTCTTGCGGTGAAACAACAACTAAGATCAAGAGGCATTCGTATTGATCCTACATGCCCGGTGTGTGGCTATGCTCCTGAGAGTATTTGTCATATGATGTTTCCATGCCCTAAAGCGAAAGAGGTGTGGGCGCGGTCTCAAGTAACGCTGCCTCCAGGTGGTTTCTCCCAAAACTCTATGTTTCTGAATCTCCATTATCTTATTGCTAATAGTGGTAAGCGGGATTTGGACCCAAAGTGGAGATTATCATTCCCATGGATTCTTTGGCATGTGTGGAAAGCAAGGAACCTCCTCTGCTTTGAAAAGATAAGCCTCTCGGCTGACGAAATCTTATCTAAAGCTATGGAGGAAGCGATGATCTGGCTATCCTTGAGCTCAACAGAATTGGAGAAGGTGCAGGAGTTGAATGTGGGAACTGGTAATGTGGAATGCTGGTAAAAAACCCCTCAGGGGTTTGTTAAGTGTAACATAGGTGTCTCCTGGTCTCCAAACTCAAAGGTTGGTGGGGCGGCCTGGTTGTTGAGAGATCACAATGGTAAAGCCTTGTTGCATAGTCGACGTGTTTTCTCAGGAACTATGTCTGAACAACAGGCTTCCTTAATGGCCTTCTCGTGGGCAGTAGAGGCAATGAAGGATCATAAGATCAGGTGTGTTCTAATGGAAGCTTCCTCACATTATATCCAAGACGTGTTGAACCATAGGGAGCCTACCCTCAGTACTCGAGAATGGTTTCAGAGAACACATACATCTCTACATTCGTTTGAGTACTGTGAGATAAGCCTGGTCCCTTGGAAGTGTAATTCCCTGGCAACGGAGATTGCAGAGAGTGTCACGAGGGATGAGAGGGTGCAGTCGAACGTAGCAAACAACGGCCCTTCATGGTTAGAGTCTCGGCTTAGACAAGAAGCAGTGGTAGCTACCTAACTTGTCTCAGACAAGCTCCTTGGTTTCTTTCTCCCAACTGTTTGGGTTTTCTTTTTGGGGCCTACTGGTCTCCAATTTGTTTTTCAGTTTGTTTGATTAGTTTGTCCTTCTTACACCCATTTCGGGTGATACACTTTCGAATTATTCACTGACAAAAAAAAAATATCAATGTTTACCAAACGTTTATATCTCAATCAACTTACCCATATTTTAGCAACTATTTAACAAAAAAATTATGCAAAAAGTCTAACTAAGTTAAGACTAAGTCTAATAAATATCAATGTTTACCGAACGTTTATATCTCAATCAACTTACCCATATTTTAGCAACCATTTGACAAACAAATTACAAAAAAAAAAGATCTTCAAATACACAGGGGACCCAAGCATTTCTTATTATTCAGCACATTACATTGACTTCCTACTCATCTAATGAATTCATTCTTATTATAAAACACATTTGCATAAAAGCTTTTTTTCTTTTAAAAGCTTTTTGTATAAAAGCAATGAAGTAGTTCATCATTGATTCACATTTAAATAAAAGCTATATATATATATATATATTTATATTGTAGTCATTTTCACTTAGCTTTTATATAATCCTATCGACAAACGTTTGAAAAGTTTGTGCCTTCGTTGAGTATATTGAAATACCAACTTATTTATGATTCAAAATTTTAATTGTTTAACATTATTTATCAAATATATAATAACAGATCTATATTACAAAACATAGACCCCAAGTTAAACATATGGGGTCTATGTTTTGTAATATAGATCTGTTATTACAAAAAATAGACCCTAAGTTAAACATATTTAAAAAAAAAAGTTAAACATGCATATTTTTCTAAGGATAAAAGAATACGAAGAAAATTTGAAACTATATATTTATCAAAACAAGTATTATTTGTTGTATATGTCAATCTGGGTTTTACACCGGTACACTTTAAAATTTATACGGGGTTCCTTAGACCTGTATACGAAAACACTAACATTTATTTAAAATTTTTTTAAAACTCGTTCTTCATTTCTAATATACTTATAAGATTTTAATTGTTTTGATCTGTATTTTCAAAGAGCGGATTTTCTTTGATTTTATATTTTATTATTTTGATCCGTGAGTTTAAAGCACATATTATTTTAACCTTTTGATTTTATATTTTACATTGGTTAGGTTAGATATTTTGTTTATGGAACCCATAACTAAGTATAAAAAAATTAAAGAGACTTTAATGGTTATGAAAATGTTTATGTTTATATTTATAATGATTGAGTATTAGGTATAAAGAAACCAAATTTTTATAGGACATAAAGAATATTCAAAAGTATTTGTTTATTACTGTTTCAAACAGTTATTTAAATATATGAGTTGTTTAGTTAAGATTTATTAACTACCAAATTTTAAAATATGTAATTTATATTTGAATTTCTGTACATGTTATATTTAATAAGTTTTAAATAAATTATTATTTTTTAAATTTTGTAGAGAATTTTTACCCATTATATACAAAATATTTTTTTTGTTGTGTTAGGTTATAGTCCGTATTATAACATGAGATCATTATTTACCAATTTTTTTAAAAAATAATAATCATTTAATATATACACTATGTTAATTTATAGTATTTCATATTTTTATATAAAAATATATGCATAATTTTAATTATATGAAAAATAAAATAAATATTTTATTTTGAAAGGAACATGAAATAAAATAGTCCATCTTTTGAACTTATTTCACATTGGTCAAAAAATCATTTTAAATGTTTTATAATTTATTAATAATATTTTCGACTTGTGGTATATAAAATATTATGTCACTACAAGAAAACAGCAAGGATACTGAGGGAAAAAATCGTCGGAATTTCGTCGGAATAACGTT
>NC_027748.1:28728517-28730114 GCF_000695525.1 Brassica oleracea var. oleracea | reverse complement strand
CGGAATTTTCCGACGGAATTCCGAGGAAATTCCGAGGATCACTAGTTTGTCGGAAATCTCCTCGGAATATACCGAGGGATAACTTCGTCGGGATATTTCCTCGGAAGTTCATCAATCGATGCGTTTTTGGACATATATCCATCGATCGATCGGAATATACCGACCGGGTGCGTCGACCCAAACCGACCAAACGTCCCTTCTTCTTTAGAACCGACTGAATAGAAAATAGCCAAATTTACAAATTTAAACCAAGAAATAAATGAATTGAACTTCAAAAAAAAAGAACTTACGGATTCAACGATTTCGTTGATTCGAAACCGGGACAAGTTGGTCGAAGCCGTCGAAGCGTCATCCTCGGTTTGAAGCTGAGACACTTCGTCTACCACCTGAGTTTGGACCAGGTCGACCACGTCCCTCACAAGACCGTCATCAATCTGGCCGGTCTTCTTGTTGGTATACGCCCTCCTCATTAGGGCGAGATCATCAACCGGCTCGCCATCATTTTCTTCCGCCTTGAAAAAAAACATAAAATTAAAGAAACATTAGAAATTAGAAGAAATGCACAATAAATTAAAATTCTGAAACTCAAATAATTGAAGAAAAAGCGGTTGAACTTACCATGCGATCTCCGAGAGTGGCAATAGATTGAGCACCCAAGTTATGCTTGTAGATGCCCTTCCCTTTACGGTCGCTCCTGCGGTTGGTGGAGTTGGTGGAAGAAGTTTCTTTCGTCTCCTCCTTATCCCAATGCGCACACAACTCCTTCCAGACCGTATCGTTCATCGACTTTGGGACCTTTTAATTAAAAAAAAAAGAAAAAGTTTAATAAATTAAAAAAAAGTTTAATAAATTAAAAAATAGTTTAATAAATTAAAAAATAGTTTAATAAATTAAAAAATAGTTTAATAAATTAAAAAATAGTTTAATAAATTAAAAAATAGTTTAATAAATTAAAAAATAGTTTAATAAATTAAAAAATAGTTTAATAAATTAAAAAATAGTTTAATAAATTAAAAAATAGTTTAATAAATTAAAAAATAGTTTAATAAATTAAAAAATAGTTTAATAAATTAAAAAATAGTTTAATAAATTAAAAAATAGTTTAATAAATTAAAAAATAGTTTAATAAATTAAAAAATAGTTTAATAAATTAAAAAATAGTTTAATAAATTAAAAAATAGTTTAATAAATTAAAAAATAGTTTAATAAATTAAAAAATTGTTTAATAAATTAAATCGAACCTTATTGATTTCCCACTTCTTCTTCCACTCGTGGATCTGCTTCCCATAGTTGTCCATAACTTTATGGACGAAGTGGTGATAGATAAAGAGCGTCTCATCGGAATTCCAGTTGAACTCTTGCTGAAAAAAAAAACACAATTAGTAGAAAATTTATATTAAAGATTAAAAATATAAGTAAAAAATTAGAATACTTACCGCAAACTGACGAAACCACAGAACCTGCTTGTCGGTTGGGAAGTGAGTGAAAGTCGGATGTCCACTGTCGAGGGCCGAGTACATCATACGGTTGATCCATGCGCTGATCCCGTTCCCGGATCGGTTGAACCTAATAAAAAAAACAAACGGTTAATAATGAA
>NC_027748.1:28724262-28724597 GCF_000695525.1 Brassica oleracea var. oleracea | reverse complement strand
TAAATTCTCTCTGCTTCATTTCTTCTAGTTCGTCCTCTGTAGCGTATCTAGACTCGAATCACTTTTCTGCCATGAAAATCCTGTATATGATGACAATAATGTAATTAATTAAGATTTAAATTTCAACTTGTTAAAATAAAAATTTGTAAGCTAATTTATTTACCTCTCATATTGAAGAACGTCTTCGCAGTTGGTGAGCAAATATGTTTGCAAATGACTGCGCTCCTGCTCAGTAAGTCGACGGTCCTTTGGTTTTCCGCTAAGTTGTCCAACGTCTGTGAAAATTTCTGGTTTTCCGCTAAGTTGTCCAACGTCTGTGAAAATGTCTGGAACCG
>NC_027748.1:28722732-28724162 GCF_000695525.1 Brassica oleracea var. oleracea | reverse complement strand
CCTGCCGACAGACCGAGGAAATTCTGACGGAATTCCGACGGAAAAGACTAGTTCGTCGGAATTTCCTCGAAATTTTGTAAAATCCCCCAACAGCTCTCCAACGGCTATAATATTTCCTCGGAATTCATCGGTTTTTTCCGAGGAACACATTTTTCCTCGGAATTTCCTCGGAATATTCCGACGGATTGATATTTCCTCGGATTTCCGTCGGTATATTCCGAGGAAATTCCGAGGAAACCCAATTTTGTGTTTCCTCGGAATGTCCTCGGAAATTCCTCGGGATATTCCGAGGATTTCATTTTCCGTCGGAATGTCCGTCAGAATACCGCTGTTTTCTTGTAGTGTGTTATGTATAATGATTTAAACAAACACCTTAATTGACCAATATGAAATTTATAAAACAAAAATAATTGTTCTTTATATAAAAATTGTTGCATATCGCACGAATCGCAGCAAGTGTGGCAATGGCGACGGTGTTTAAAACCTAGGTTAACCATGGATTTTCGAAGGTGGGATCCGGGTAGTGAAGGAAAGGTATGGAACTGAGCAGATCTTTCTCATGATAACAAGATCGGGATGATATGGTTTCGATACGGAATTTTGGCGAAACGGGCTCGACGGGACTTACGAAGAGACATACGGTATAGAGGAAATATGGGTTTTGAAAGGATACCTCTATGGAGATCTTTGGATTGGACATGGAATCAAGAGGATCAATCACAAGATTACAGAGGTATGATTTTCGTTCTCATCAAAACGGACCTTTAATCTCTGGATGTTGAAAGTATGGATATTGACTCACGATTAGATCATTATACTGAATGGCATAGAGGGATACTAGATCTTTTAAGCGATGGAACCTTGGAAATTATTGTCAGGATACTTGATTCTCGGATTGCGATTTCCAGAATCTTTTGTAGGAGATATGGTTTTAATGGGTTTCGAATTTGGTGTGAGGGGACAAGCATATGGAATTGCTATAAAAGGAGATGTGAACTAGAACTGATTATCACAGTTTCACATCTCATCTCACTAAAGTTTTATATCTCTATCGGTTCTATCTTGGCTTGGGTGATAATGACTCAGAGTCAGCTTGTGGGAAAGGGCAGGGATGTGTTGCTAGTTGGATATCTCAGGAATTCCAAGAGAAGATTGGATATTAGAAAATTGTTATTGGCTAGTGACTACCCTTTTCTTTCATTTTTGTACGGGTTATATAGGAGTTTTTATTGGAGTTTAAAAGGAAAATTATTAGGGGTTAAGGAGGGTATTGGAGAACTCAGGGTTTCATTACACCCACTTTCGCCAGCTTAAAAGAGTTTTTAAATGATAATATTAAGTTGGAATTGCCGAGGAGTAGGAAGTAAGTGGACGATAAGTTATTTAACGGAGATATGGCATAAACACAAACCGGATTTTTTATTTTTATC
>NC_027748.1:28720133-28720932 GCF_000695525.1 Brassica oleracea var. oleracea | reverse complement strand
GGAGAGGGAGAAACAATTAACAGGAATAAAGGTGGCCAGGGCATGCCCATCAATATCACATGTGCTTTTTGCGGATGATAGTCTCTTCTTCTGCAAAGCTCAAAAGGAGGAGTGTCATACTATTCTAAGGATATCAAAGGAATATGAGAAAGCTTCGGGTCAACTTATAAACTTTGATAAGTCTTCAATTCAATTTGGACACAAAATTGAAGAATCTGTCAGACAGGAGCTAAGGGATGTTTTGGGTATTCAAAATTTGGGAGGAATGGGAACATACTTAGGATTACCAGAGAGTCTTGGAGGTTCTAAGATACAAGTTTTTGTCTTTGTTCAGGAACGGTTAAATAATAGGGTCAATGGTTTTATTTTTAAGTTCTTTACAAAAGGAGGAAAGGAGGTGATCATCAAATCCGTGATTACGGCTTTGCCAAATCATGTGATGTCGTGATGTCGTGCTATCGTTTACCCAAGGCTACTGCAAAAAAACTGACGAGTGCGGTAACTCAGTTTTGGTGGAGCCCAAGCGGTAGCGCAAGAGGAATGCATTGGAAATCATGGGACAAAGTATGTGTCAGTAAGGAAGATGGAGGTTTAGGGTTTAAAGATATCACTGACTTTAACACTGCAATGCTTGGTAAACAATTATGTCGCTGATAGAAAAGCCAGATACTCTATTTTCTAGATTTTTTAAAGGTCGGTATTACAGGAATGCTTCACCCCTGGAACCGATTCGTTCATACTCTCCGTCTTATGGTTGGCGGAGTATTGTTTCTGCTAGATCTCTGGTAAGCAAAGGACT
>NC_027748.1:28711946-28719107 GCF_000695525.1 Brassica oleracea var. oleracea | reverse complement strand
GATGGTTCCTGGAAAGACAATGATATTTTCTCAGGACAAGGATGGTATAGTACTCTAGAGGGATTTGCGGGTTTGATGGGTGCAAGGAATGTCCGGGCGTTCCTTTCTCCACTTCATGCAGAAATGGAAGCTTTGTTATGGGCAATGGAATGTATGAAAAACTTACGACAATTTCAGGTTACGTTTGCAACGGATTGTTCTCAATTGGTGAAGATGGTTTCAACACCAGAGGATTGGCCAGCATTTGCAAGTTATTTGGAGGATATAAACAGCTTGAAAGAGAGTTTTTCCTGTGCAGAGATTATCTATGTCCCAAGAACGCAGAACAAGCAAGCGGATAGCTTAGACCGTAGCGCTAGGAAAGAAACGTCTTTTGTAGTTCACATGGATCAAGATCTCCCAGTTTGGTTCACAGAGTCTATATGAGTCTGTAAAGTAGATGACAAAAAAAATATATATATAAATAACATAGGAAAGTTTTATTAACGTTTTTCTATATAAATATATGTGGTATCAAATTAGGATATTTTAAAGTCTTACCATATAAAATCAATTACTAATAATCACTCCATTTAGTGTCTTACCATAAATATTAGTTTCTTACACTTAAGAATAGTTTTTTTTTAACGATGGATTGTACTTCTAAACAATGAGAACTAGCAAAACAACTGTAGAAAAAAGACACACTAGTATCCAAAGTAAACTAACATACACCTATTTTGCGTATAGATGACTAAAGATTTTTCATATAAAGCTCTATATTTGCTTCTGGAATAATTGAAGGTCAAGAGAGATAATCTTCATATTAATTCAAAAACACCACACTTCAGACTGAATTGAGAATGATTGTCACTCTCTTTTTAATACTCTAGCAGGAGCATCGAGACAAGATAACTTCTATTGATAATAATAACAGAGTCAAAAAGATTACTGTTCCATAGAATTTGATGCAGCGTTTTGAAGTAACTATAGTTTGCAGCTCCATCACCATCACATGAAGAACCATCAACGATTGAAGCCGGTAAGACATGTTGCCACCATCCGCAATAGATCTGTCAATTACCTTTTCTAAACTGTTCAACTGAACCGAATTTTTTTGCTTTCCAAATCCATTGGAAGAAGCATACAAAAGAACAATCAAAAACTTTGTTAGATTTAAAATAACTTGGCAATCCAACAAACTAAATAACGAGAAGTAAATCAATTCAAAAGAGAAAAGCAAAATGAATTAAACAAGCCGATGACAGAGATATAGAAAGCCTCATGACATCGGTTTGAAACTAAAAAAAAAAATATTTTTCTCTTTTGACTTAAGAATAATTTTGTAATTGTATTAATTATAGTATATAATTAATACTATAATTAGCATTGATGAAGTCGGAAGAATGTTCAATATTGAAATCAATGACGACTCACAACAGCCTCAGGAAGAAGAGCCAAAAAATGTGTACGAATATCCAGGAGATGTGTACGAATGTCCAGACGATCACTACGGATGTTGTGAGAAACACATCATCGAGTTCGAGATGGACCACTAAGCAAGTCGTCTGCAATGTATAATTATGTAAGATAAGTGTGTTTAATTATGTAAAATAAGTGTGATCAATAATGATGTAAGCGATGATGTAATCGCTACAAGCTTATGTAAGCAATGATGTAATCGCTGAGGTAAGCGCTTATGTCAGCGCCGTATCTTGCACTATAAATATGTGTGTACCCCCATTGTGAAAAATGATCAAATAATTTCATAAAAGCCTCTCTCTAAAGTTTCTCTCTCCAATGTTCTTCTAAGCTCTCAAGTTTTCCAGATCTTATCTCATCTTTGATAAGCTTTGTTTTCTATCATCGATCGCAAGTCCCGATTCTGTCCGTTGCATTAATTAAGCGTGAGCTTTTCTGTTAATAAGACTTTGACAACACGACTTTTCGTGGGGAGTCGATTTCCTAACGGTGGTTGAGCCCGGCTAGAGTAGTGCCCCGATTGCTCCCAATACTTGGAAATTGCCATACCCTTGTCTGTCAATAAGACCTTGTCAACACGACAGATCCATTTATCGCTTGGCATAATGGTATCAGAGCATAATTCCCAGACTTGCGTTATGATCGATAGAATCCTCGTTTATCACTGATTGTTTTAAGAATTCTGGAAAACAAACTCTCGTAATGTCTACCCCAAACCCTACATCCATTGATTCTCAGTTTGCAATTTCCTCTTTCCCTAAAAGTAAAAGCCGTTCTTCCTCTTCAAAGATAGATTCCCTATACGAAATCGAGTATGTTCCGGGTGATCAACTTCCCGAAAACAACCATTCCTCTAGTAAACCCATATGAATATTTTGCAAAAAACCCTAGCGCTTTTTCCATTAAAGGCGTTCGCGATCTCATAAAACCTTCATCAAGTCGTGAGGTCATGGAGTATGTCCAGTCCAGCAAGTTCTCATCTTGCCAAGTCCCAGCCTCTTCTGGTCCCAGCCAAGTAAGTCAGGCAGAAAAGGTCCTCAACTGGCAAAACAGAGAATTCACTTGCGCAAAATCAGCTTTTATCAACAATAAATCATAAAGTTGATCAATTGACAGAAGGGTACAATAGCAGATTACTCAGCCTCCAAAATTCAATCACTGAGATACATGGACGACTGGGCAGTCTCCATCAAGAAATGATGAACATGGCAAAACATATGATGGCAAACACGACTCAATTTCGCAACAAAGAAGCGGAGCCGACTAGTCTTAAAAGCCAATTACGAGATCTCCAAAAGTGCATAGAAAGTATGATTCATAATCAGCAGCAAACTAATACATACTTTCATCCCCTCGGAGGCACATCTTCAGGCATGCAATTGTATCAAGGATCCTACTCTTCCGACTTCATCAATGTTCATTGAGTCGTCGGGGAGCTGGGCGTCTTGAAAATATTCTGGCGGGCATTCTTGGGACTCAAAGTTACGTTTTTCTTTCTTTGGGATATCTTGAACAATCGGCGGATTGGCACGCTTATCCAAATAGAACTGAAGATCTTCGTCGAGACTCATTTGGTAGTCTATCGGGTAGTAGAACCAATTCGGGATGAAAGGAATGGGAAATTTCTGTGTGGCACTGTTGAGACGGAACACATGTGTTTGAAAGTCTTCATACGCCTTGCTGTCATTGAGGTTGAAATCTGGTCTGACTCCTCGTTGGTAGTCGTTGTGGTGAATAAGAGTAGGTAACGCGAGAATTTTGCCGGTTTTCTTGTTGACTTGTACGGGGCGGTGGAAGAAGTATATTGTGTGAGGGTTGAAGAAGGGGTTGAGATATCCTTGACCTTTTAGCTTATTGAATGATAAGCCTGTTGCTTTTGCTGATTTCCTTAACTTACCATTCCAGACAGATAATGGCGCAAACCATGTTAGAAATGTCGAGAGACATTCCTTGTGTCCTCGTTGAGGGTCGGTGAATTGTGTGCGATGTAGTGGTATAACCATTGAATATCAAAGGTCAAACTGATAGTGTAGATAGAGCAGAGGTACCAGAGAAAACAGAGAACTTCTTCTGGCATGAACGCGTTTTCGATCCTGTAGAGGTGAGCAAAGGGATAGTCTAGGTGTATTCCCATCGGTGAAATAAGACGATTATGGGTTCCGTAACTTGACAGAATGATGGATTGATAGAAGAAAATCTTGCCGCGGAGGTGTTCGTGTAGGGCTTCTCTGTTGATGAGCGAGTGAGCGTCGTCGGGCATGTTTAAAGCAAAGTCATAGTAGCTTTTTGCTGAGGAGTTCTCCATTATTTGTATTTCTTTTACTGGATTTCTACTGAGCATGTCTGCGAGGGTGTTCTTCGAGCCCTTTAAATAGACGGACTCGAAATCGTATTTTGAGAACCATTCGCTCCATCGTAATAATTGCTGATGTGGGACCATCTTCTGTTTGAATTGTAACATCTTTGGGAAAGATGACATGTCCATTTTGATGCGAAATCGATGTCGTATCAGATGGAACTCGAACTTCTCGATGACCTTCTTGACGGCCAGTATTTCTTTGAATGTGGAGTGATAATGCATTTCGGAATCTTTAAAGCGTCTGCTTTTATATCCACAGATTTGACGTTTCCCATTTATTTCTTCAAATAAAATGGCTCCCTAATATTTTTCACTCGCGTCAGTCTGTAAAATGCGTGTCCCAGTGGAGGGAATCTTTAAAGGTGGTAGCTTTTGCACCTCTATTTTTAGGCTCCTGACAGCTTCGGTTTGTCGGTTTGTCCATTGTGGTGGATTCTTCGTTAGCATCTTCTATAGCGGTCTTGTCAGTTGCGAAAGTTACGGGATAAAGTCGCTAACATAATTGATTACACCGAGGAATTGTTGGACTTGTCGTTTTGTGAGATTTTCGTCGGGAAAATCTAAGAGTGTTGTAGCAAGATGGGTTTGTGGTCTAAAAATGCCATCTGTGATTTGCATTCCAAGGAAGTCGATGTTGGGCTGGGCTATGACCATTTTTCGGGCCGAAAGCATGATTCCATATTGTATAACGATGCTTTGAAATTGTTGAAGAAGTTAAACATGTTCTCTTTCGGTAGACGAGAACAGTAGTATGTCATCGATATAAATCAAGGCTGTGTGGAGCAGAGGCTTGAATATAAGAAGCATCGCTTGCTGGAATAATGATGGTGCGGTTTTGAGGCCGAAAGGCAAGACGTTCCACTGAAGATGTCGATTGGGAAGGCAGAATGCAGTTTTATATCTTTCTTCAGGATGAACACCAAGTTGCGAGAATCCTGACTTAAGATCAAATTGGGAGAATATAGTCGCCCCCTGAAGATGTTGAAGAAGCGCTCTTTTGTTTGGTAGAAATTTGATGTCCAGTAGATACTGATTCAGCGGCTTATAGTCGATGACTAGTCTGAGCTTCCCTCTTGCTTGATCCGCACGATTATTAACGTAGAAAGCTTTGCATGCCCAGGGAGAGTTGGTTGCAGAGACTACTCCTTGTTTTACTAGATGGTTGCATTCTTCATTTGCTTGTTGCAGCAGGGTTGGCGGCATTCCTGCATGACTCGCTTTTGTGGGGGTGGTTTGTATATTATCTTTGAAAGGAAAGGAAACAAAGAACTCCGAGTTTAACCATAGTGGGTTGTTGCATTTTTGGAGGAATTCTGTATGAGAGTCTGCACATGATGTTTCCGTCAATTCTTCTTTGATCTTTGTGAACTCTTGAGAGACTAATCCTTCAATTGCGAAAAGTCGTGGAATTGTCGTGAAGGCTTTGAAGATATTTTTCCATCTTAATCCGCGTGGTGCGTCGAGATATCAAATGTTTTCTTGAAGGCATAGTAAGAATCCCATCCTAGTATTAGATCTTTTCCAGGTGCGGCAGAGCCAAGTACTTCTGCAGTTATGTGGCACCCGGGGAAAAGTTCGATTTTGTTTGGTTTTGATTTGAGCTTTATTGTCAGCGAACCCGAGTTTGCGACACGAAATTCTTGCTGATGAGGTAGCTGATGTTAGGAGTTTTCAAGGCTCCTAATCAAATGTTGTAGTATAAAAGATTGTCGAACCAATCCTAGGTGATTCAAAAGCAAGTGATTTAAAAGCAAAGGGAATGTAAGTTCATGCTTAAGCTAAGTGCAATCTGGTTTTAAAGATTGTATGAACTAAGAACTAATAAGCTAATGCAATAAAGTAATGCACTTTCTTTCTCAATATGAAGCAAGAGGACTCATGGGGCTACGCATTTGATCTTGGGTGATGTAGATCCAATCTCAGGGTGGCAAGCTATCAATCAAACACTTTCCTTATACCTAGACACTAAGCTAAACAAGCTCTATCTCTAGATGAATGTTTTTTTAGTAAAGAAACTCAAGCATCTAATCTCTTAGGTTGAATGTTACTAAAGCAAACATGGAGAACAAGTCTAATAGCAATCTTAACTCATTTAGCAACTAATCTCTTAGTAATCTCTTAGGTAAAGCAAAAGCTAAAAGCATTGAAGAGTTGGTTCAGGCATTTCATCATACACCTTGTGGGCAGAAAATGCCTAGAGATCTATTTTAGTACGATCAAGACTAAAATAGCATTGAGAACCCTCAACAAGCAAGGAAACAAATAAATCTAACACTAAACACCCTAGATCTTCTGTAATCACCCTTAATCACTCTATCCCATGAATTCAAGATTAATCTACTCACTAATAGACTTGAATAACCCCAAAACCATGGATGTTTCAAGGTTAAACATGATTAGAGAGCAAGATAATCACACAAACACAAAGAATATAGATGGAAAATGATTCAAGATCCAATTTTTCTTTAAAGAAGTTTATGTGTTCGTGGAGAGAAAAGAAGATAATTCCCAACTTTAGGATCTACAAAGTATTTATATGTCTTTAGTAAACCTAATGGTTTCCATTAAAAAGTCTAAAAAGCCCTTTAAAAACACTAAAATTCGACCAGATGAAAATGTGACCTGGGTAGAGGTCGGGTCGCCCAACCCGCGCTGGTCTACCCGCGCTGGGTCGTCCCCGCGGATCGTCTAACCCGCGCTGGTCTACCCGCGTCAGCTTCCGTCGTCCAGCCTTCTTCGCCCGCACGGGTAAGGGAACCCGCGGTGGTCTACCCGGGTTCGACCAGTGTTGATATGCCTCTAGTAAATCGATCATAACTCCTCCAATAAAGCTTCAAATGACTTGAAACCACTTCCATTAAAAAGATAACTCAATTTACTATGTCCTCCCAAAATATTAGCAACATAAGATATCTTTAAGACTTTCATCCATGTTGAGCTTTCACCCTTTTGCACCAGAAATGTCTCCAAATATCTCCAAGAACTCCATAGGACACACCAACACCCGATAAAGACTCATGAATGCAAAATGGATCCTAAAGATGCCTAAATCTATTCTACATGATCAAAATATATAAGAATGGATTATTAAAAACATGTAAATATGCAAGATATCAACTCCCCCAAACTTGTTCTTTGCTTGTCCTCAAGTGAACTTTCAAGCACTCATAGAAGAAGAGGTTTGAAGGTGGGAGCTCATAACCAAAAGAAACACTCAATGCACTCAACTTGACATCCTAAAGAAACATAGCAAATAACATGAACACACTCTCTTATTATACTCTAGCTTCTCTAGGCCTATAAATACTCTTATGTCTCTACACAAGATGCAATGCTTTTCA
>NC_027748.1:28709592-28710443 GCF_000695525.1 Brassica oleracea var. oleracea | reverse complement strand
CTACTCACCTCCTCCTTTTTAGCACTTTCCAAGTGCTCAGCACACAGCTCTTTAGAGGACTCTCCAGCAAGACCTTCTTTCTCAATACTAACCCCTTCAGCCTTGGTTTTCTCAATGGAGGATGCTCCACAAGTGATTGTTCCATAATACTCAGCATTCATCTTTGGGGATTGTAGTGGATAGGAGACAGCTTTGTTCACATTTAGGAGTGTGACCTTCTTGTTGGCAAAGTCTATGAAAGCTCCCATTTTTGTGAGAAATGGAGTGCCAAGGATCAATGGGACTATCTTCTCAGTTGCCATCTTCAGAACAGTGAGGTCTATAGGAATGGTGCATGCTCCAATCTTCAAAGGGAAGTCCTTGATGAGACCAATAGGAGTTGTAGAAGAGGGATCTCCAAACTGTAGGGAAGATGTGTTTGGCTCCATGCGCTCAATCCCTAGACTCTTCATCATCTCCATTGAGATCACATTCACACTTGCACCAGAATCAACAAGAGCATCATCAAAAGTGAACTTGCCAAGGTTGCAAGGCAAGGTGAACATCCCTTGAGACTCAAGCTTAGGGAGGGACTTTGGAGGGATTGGTGGATCAATCTTCAGAATGGAGATGTCCAAAAGCTCGGCCACTTCAGCTTAGTGGTCTAGAATGTCGTTGATGAGCATCATCTGGACATGAGCTTCACGCATACCCGAGATTTCTGGAAGCCTGACCCCAACATCACCAAGATCTTTCCTGAACTTGGAGAGCACCTTCTTCTGAGATTTGGTGAGAACTCTTTGGGGGAAAGGGAGATTATCATAAGGTGATATCTCAACCTCAGTGGCTTCCTCTAGCTTAACCTCTTTCAG
>NC_027748.1:28684431-28709465 GCF_000695525.1 Brassica oleracea var. oleracea | reverse complement strand
CCAAACTCAGTTCCAAATACCAGTCTTTCAATCTCATCTTCCTCTTTCTCATGATCACTCAGTTCAATCTCTGAAGAAGTAGTGGAGAAGACAACATTGCAAGACTCCTTGGGGTTCTTTTCTGGTTTCCCTGGTAGAGACCCCATTGGCTGCTTGGAGAATGAAGGCATAGAAGCAACTTGACTCTCCAAAGCCTTGAAGTGAGAGGCAAGTTGTAAGAACTTGTTGTTAAGGTCAGAGTAGTTCTCATTAATCTTTGTGTGGATGTTCTTGAACTCAAAAACCATTGTCTTCTCATTTCTGGCCTGAAATTCCAAGAGCTTCTTGAACATGGAGTCCACACCTGAATCTGGAGCTTGAGCTTGGGAAGAGCTTCCTTGAGTCTGAGGAGACTGGTTGCCTTGGTTGGTGAAACCTTGAGGATAATTCTGCTTGGCTTTGTAACCTCTTTGTTGGTTGTTGTAGAGTGGCCTTTGCTGGTTGTTGTTTTGGTACTGAAAGTTGGGTTCTTTCTTGTACCATGTGCCATTAGCATTGATGAAGTACAGCTCCTCTTGGCCTTCTAAACCATCAATCTCATTGATCACTGGAGGTGCCTCTTGTTTCTGGTCACCAACAAAGTTCATCTTCGCCTGCTTAGCCTTTTCTACAAGAAGTAGATCCAACTTGGCTTGGAGAGACTTCAGCTCTTTCCTGGTTTGCTGATCATCACCTCTGTTGCTTCTATCATACTCCTCACTGTAGACTGAGTCACTCTTAGCCATGTTCTCCACCAGCTCTTCTGCATCCTCTTCAGTTCTACCCAAGAAAAAACCATTGCTGGCTGTGTCTAATATGCTCCTGAACTCTGGAAGAGCACCTCTGTAGAAGGTACTGAGCAAACTCTCCTTGGTGAATCCATGATGTGGGCATTGAGACAAATAGCCCTTGAACATATCCCAAGCTTCACTAAAGCCCTCTAGGTTCTTCTGCTGAAAGCTAGAACTCATTCCTGATCTTGGCCGTCCTTGAGATAGAGAAGAACTTCTCTAGGAATGCCCTCTTGCACTCATTCCAAGTTGTGATAGAGTCACTTGGAAGAGTCTTCTCCCATTGGTGTGCTTTGTCTCCCAAAGAAAAGGGGAACATCTTGCGCTTGAAGGCATCTTCAGAAACACCACTGGTCTTGGACAAGCCACAATATTTATCACACTTGTCCAAGTGATCAAATGGATCTTCAGCAGCAAGACCATGATACTTGTTGTTCTCTATTGTGTTGAGCAGCCCTTACTTGATCTTAAAGTTGTTGTTCTCCACAGCTGGTGCTCTGATTCCCAACCTATGACCATGAATGTAAGGTTGATCATAAGCTCCAATGGCTCTAGCTTGGCGCTGTGGATGTTGTGGCCTAAGGTTTGCAGCTCCTTGGGCCACTCTATCATGAGGCTGATTCTGACTGTGCTCCATTTTAAACCTCAATCTCTGAAAGTGAGCTTGTTGCTCTTCTTCTCTTCTCTTTCTTGCTATCTCCCTCTCAAGTGCAACTATGTCTTTAACTCTTGGAACTAGGTTTGATGAACCTCTGCTCCTCAAGTTCATACACATGAAATGCAAAGGGAGCGGAAGAAAGAGAACCATTAACAAAATAAAAGAAAAATGACTTACTCTCAAGCAAGTGACTAAATCCCAATGTCACAATCAACCTAGAACTTGGCAACGGCGCCAATTTGATGTTAGGAGTTTTCAAGGCTCCTAATCAAATGTTGTAGTATAAAAGATTTTCGAACCAATCCTACGTGATTCTAAAGCAAAGGGAATGCAAGTTCATGCTTAAGCTAAGTGCAATCTGGTTTTAAAGATTGTATGAACTAAGAACTAATAAGCTAATGCAATAAAGTAATGAACTTTCTTTCTCAATATGAAACAAGAGGACTCATGGGGCTAGGCATTTGATCTTGGGTGATGTAGATCCAATCTAAGGGTGGCAAGCTATCAATCAAACACTTTTCTTATGCCTAGACACTAAGCTAAACAAGCTCTATCTCTAGATGAATGTTCTTTTGGTAAATCAACTCAAGCATCTAATCTCTTAGGTTGAATGTTACTAAAGCAAACATGGAGAACAAGTCTAATAGCAATCTTAACTCATTTAGCAACGAATCTCTTAGGTAAAGCAAACTAAAAGCACTGAAGAGTTGGTTCAGGCATTTCATCATACACCTTGTGGGCAGAAAATACCTAGAGATCTATTTTAGTATGATCAAGACTAAAATAGCATTGAGAACCCTCAACAAGCAAGGAAACAAATAAATCTAACACTAAACACCCTAGATCTTCTCTAATCACCCTTAATCACCTTATCTCATGAATCCAAGATTAGTCTACTCACTAATAGACATGAATAACCCCAAAACCATGGATGATTCAAGGTTAAACATGATTAGAGAGTAAGATAATCACACAAACACAAAGAATATAGATGGAAAATGATTCAAGATCCAAATTTTCTTCAAAGAGGTTTATGTGTTCTTAGAGAGAAAAGAAGATAATTCCCAACTTTGGGTTCTACAAAGTATTTATATGTCTTTGGTAAACCTAATGGTTTCCATTAAAAATTCTAAAAAGCCCTTTAAAACACTAAAATTCGACTAGTTGAAAATGTGACCCAGGTAGAGGTCGGGTCGTCCAATCCGCGCTGGTCTACCCGCGCTGGGTCGTCATGGGTCGACCTTGGTCGTCCGCGCGGGTCGTCCAATCCGCGCTGGTCTACCCGCGTCAGCTTCCGTCGTCCAGCCTTCTTCGCCCGCACGGGTAAGAGAACCCGCAGTGGTCTACCCGGGTTCGACCAGGGTTGATATGCCTCTAGTAAATCGATCATAACTCATCCAATACAGCTTCAAATGACTTGAAACCACTTCCATTAGAAAGCTAACTCAATTTACTATGTCCTCCCAAAATATTAGCAACAGAATATATATTTAATACTTTCATCCATGTTGATCTTTCACCCTTTTTCACCAGAAATGTCTCAAAACACCTCCAAGAACTTCATAGGACACACCAACACCTGATAAAGACTTATGAATGCAATATGGATCCTAAAGATGCCTAAATCTATTCTACATGATAAAAATGTACAAGAATGGATTATTAAAAACATGTAAATATGCAAGATACCAGTAGCCACATTGACGGCGAAAGAATCTTGGGATTTATAATTGTTGTATGGGCTCCAGTATCTATGAATGCAATGGCGTGAACTGGGTCTTCTTGACAAGATGGGCCGAAGATCGTTACTGGTAAATGCGGAGTCTGTATTTCGTCATGACGTGACAATTTTGTGATTTTGAAGCAACAATCATCATCTCCGTCGGGAGATGACTCAGAAAAGTTGTCGTAATCTGAGTAACCACAAATAGTGTCGTTGTCGTCACTGTCATAAGATAGAACCGATTCTAAATCGTGGCCTTCGAGATCAATATCTGGTGCGATTTCAGATATTGAGTTGATTAAGTATTGCTTCTTCTTAGCTGGTTTGTTTGGACAGTTTTTCACGAAGTGTCCCTCTTTTCGGCATAGAAAGCATTTCATTGATTTCTTGAAGCTCCGTTTCTTTCGGAAGAATCCCTTGCGTCTGAATCTGTCGGGGCGCTTAGAGAATCATTTTTTGAATTTTTGACCTCTCTCTCGTGGGCCACACGAACAAGATTTCTTGGACTTTGAACACTTGATTGATAGATCCGGTCTGGAACATATCTTTGATAGCTGCTTTGATCTATCCATGAATTCATCCAGAATTCTTTCGGTTTGCAGAGTTTGTCTAGTGTTCTGAAAACATATAGCTGAATTTGTCCGATAGAAACTTCTTCGATTGTTTGTCCTTGATATCTGATGTATAGCTTAGTCTGCTGACTAAGATAGTCGTCGATGGAGGAGAGGTATACATGCTTCAGGCTTGGGTTGTTAAGGCCATTCAGTGCGTAGTATCTCCGTGTTTGTCTCTCAAAGTGTTTTGCAAGATCTTTCTTTTTCAACGAACAACACTTTGCTAAGAAGAATTCTTCTTGTAGCTGTTCCTTTTGGTGTGTGGGCGTACCAATGAATTATCTATGAATTTCTCCAAGGAGCAATGGTATTGTTGTTTGATATACTTGCTGCTGTCAATACTCGCCGAGTGACTTCCACCATTCTTTAAGTGCTCCGGATAGTCTCGCAGTGAATTGCTGGATCACCATTTGCAAAGGGGATGTGATAGCTTCAGAATTCATCCATGCATGAAATTCATCGAGACGATCATTCCATTTTTCAAATGGGATATCATCGAATGTGAACACCATAATCTTTGAAGAAAATTGCTTAGTTGGAATCTCCTGTCTAGGAGGAACATAGTTCATTTCTTCATCACTGGAATAGACTTCATTAATATCTGGCTCTTTTTTGGAGTGCTTGATCCTTCTCCGATCGCGAATTGTCTTGGTAGGGATCCTTCGTTTGATTCGGTTTCGTAGTCATTGGAACTTGTATCTGAGTAGTGACGGATTTTTGCGATCTGTTGGGAAAATGAAGTTTGTTGAGAAGATAAGGGTTGTTGATCCTTTTGATCAGGCGACTCTGGAAGCTTGCTGAGGTTATCGAGTAGGCTGGCCATTGAAAATTCGATTATTCCAATGTCTTTTCCTTTTCTTTTGTTGTCATCAACCGACTCGTGACTAGAGGAAGATGTAAGAGTCGGTTTCTTACTGGGGTTTACTTGCAATTCAGATTCTTTTTGACGCCAGGGCTTTGATCGAGTTGTCTTGGGATAATAGTTGGTTGAAGTCGAGCCATAACGAGATGTAAAACTTCATCGGAGGATAGAAAGCTCGGAAATGGAGCTGTTGTTTTTTGAGTCTGATGACCAAAGAGGAAGCCGGGAGAGTTATTCCCACACTTGCATTATGATCGATTGACGGATATCCACACTTGGAAATTGCTCCAGACTTGGAAACTGCTCCAGACTTTCTCTCAATACCATTATGCCACGCGATAAACGAATCTGTCGTGTTGACAAGGTCTTATTGACAGACGAGGATATGACAATTTCCAAGAATTGGGAGCAATCGGGGCACTACTCTAGCCGGGCTCAACCACCGTTAGGAAATCGCCTCCCCACGAAAAGTCGTGTTGACAAAGTCTTATTGACAGAAACGCTCACGCTTAATTAATGCAACAGACAGAACCGAGACTTGCGATCGAAGATAGAAAACAAAGCTTATCAAAGATGAGATAAGATCTGGAAAACTTGAGAGCTTAGATGAACATTGGAGAGAGAAACTTTAGAGAGAGGTTTTTATGAAATTATTTGATGATTTTTCACAATGTGGGTACACACATATTTATAGTGCAAGATACGGCGCTGACATAAGCGCTTACCTCAGCGATTACATCATTGCTTACATCATGCTTACATAAGCTTATAGCGATTACAACATCGCTTACATCATTATTGATCACACTTATTTTACATAATTAAACACACTTATCTTACATAATTATACATTGCAGACGACTTGCTTAGTGGTCCATCTCGAACTCGATGATATGTTTCTCACAACATCTGTAGTGATCGCCTGGATATTCGTACACATCTCCTGGATATTCGTACACATTTTCAGGAGCAAACTAATACATACTTTGATCCCCTTGGAGGCACATCTTCAGGCATCCCAATGTATCAAGGATCCTACTCTCCCGGCTTCCTCTTTGGTCATCAGACTCAAAAAACAACAGCTCCATTTCCGAGCTTTCTATCCTCCGATGAAGTCTTTACATCTCGTTATGGCTCGACTTCAGCCAACTATTATCCCAAGACAACTCGATCAAAGCCCCGTTGTCAAAAGGAATCTGAATTTCAAGTAAACCCCAGTAAGAAACCGACTCTTACATCTTCCTCTAGTTACAAGTCGGTTGATGACAACAAAAGAAAAGGAAAAGACATTGGAATAAACGAATTTTCAATGGCCAGCCTACTCGATAACCTCAGCAAGATTCCAGAGTCGCCTGATCAAAAGGATCAACAACCCTTATCTTCTCAACAACCCTCATCTTCCCAACAGATCGCAAAAATAAGTCACTACTCAGATACAAGTTCCAGTGACTACGAAACCAAATCAAACGAAGGATCCCTACCAAGACAATTCGCGATCGGAGAAGGATCAAGCACTCCAAAAAAAGAGCCAGATATTAATGAAGTCTATTCAGTGATGAAGAAATGAACTATGTTCCTCCTAGACAGGAGATTCCAACTAAGCAATTTTCTTCAAAGATTATGATGTTCACATTCGATGACATCCCATTTGAAAAATGGAATGATCGTCTCGATGAATTTCATGCATGGATGAATTTTGAAGCTATCACATCCCCTTTCCAAATGGTGATCCAGCAATTCACTGTGAGACTATCCAGAGCACTTAAAGAATGGTGGAATTCACTCGGCGAGTATAGACAGCAGCAAGTATATCAAACAACAATACCATTGCTCTTTGGAGAAATTCATAGAGAATTCATCGGTACGCCCACACACCAAAAGGAACAGGTACAAGAGGAATTCTTCTCAGCAAAGTGCTGTTCGTTGAAAAAGAAAGATCTTGCAAAACACTTTGAGAGACAAACACAGAGATACTACGCACTGAATGGCCTTAACAACCCAAGCCTGAAGCATGTATACCTCTCCTCCATCGACGACTATCGTAGTCAGCAGACTAAGCTATTCATCAGAGATCAAGGACAAACAATCGAAGAAGTTTCTATCAGACAAATTCAGCAATATGTTTTCAGAACACTAGACAAACTCTGCAAACAGAAAGAATTCTTGACGGAGTTCATGGATAGATAAAAGCAGCTATCAAAGATATGTTCCAGACCGGATCTATCAATCAAGTGTTCAAAGTCCAAGAAATCTTGTTCGTGTGGCCCACGAGAGAGATGTCAAAAATTCAAAAAACGATTCTCTAAGCGCCCCGACAGATTCAGACGCAAGGAATTCTTCCGAAAGAAACTGAGCTTCAAGAAATCAACGAAATGCTATCTATGCCGAAAAGAGGGACACTTCGCGAAAAACTGTCCAAACAAATCAGCCAAGAAGAAGCAATACTTAATCAACTCAATATCTGAAATCGCACCAGATATTGATCTCGAAGGCCACGATTTAGAATCGGTTCTATCTTATGACAGTGACGACAACGACGCTATTTGTGGTTACTCAGATTACGACAACTCTTCTGAGTCATCTCTCGACGAAGATGATGATTGTTGCTTCAAAATCACAAAATTGTCACGTCATGACGAAATACAGACTCCGCATTTACCAGTAACGATCTTCGACCCATCTTGTCAAGAAGACCCAGTTCACGCCATTGCATTCATAGATACTGGAACCCATACAACAATTATAAATCCCAAGATTCTTTCGCCGTCAATGTGGCTACCTCATCAGCAAGAATTTCGTGTTGCAAACTCGGGTTCGCTGACAATAAAGCTCAAATCAAAACCAATCAAAATCGAACTTTTCCCCAGGTGCCACAAAACTGCAGAAGTACTTGGCTCTGCCGCACCTGGAAAGGATCTAATACTAGGATGGGATTCTAACTATGCCTTCAAGAAAACATTCGATATCTCGATCGAACCACGCAGATTAAGGTGGAAAAATCACTTCAAAGCCTTCACGACAATTCCACGACTTTTCGCAATTGAAGGATTAGTCTCTCAAGAGTTCACAAAGATCAAAGAAGAATTGACGGAAACATCATGTGCAGACTCTCATACAGAATTCCTCCAAAAATGCAACAACCCACAATGGTTAAACTCGGAGTTCTTTGTTTCATTGCCTTCCAAAGAAAATATACAAACCACCCCCGCAAAAGCGAGTCATGCAGGAATGCCGCCAACCCTGCTGCAACAAGCAAATGAAGAATGCGACCAGCTAGTAAAAAATGGAGTAGTCTCTGCAACCAATTCTCTCTGGGCATGCAAAGCTTTCTACGTTAATAATCGTGTGGAACAAGCAAAAGGGAAGCTCAGACTAGTCATCGACTATAAGCCGCTGAATCAGTATCTACAGGACATCAAATTTCCGCTACCAAACAAAAGAGCGTTTCTTTAACATCTTCAAGGGGCGACTATATTCTCCAAATTTGATCTTAAGTCAGGATTCTGGCAACTTGGTGTTCATCCTGAAAAAAGATACAAAACTGCATTTTGCCTTCCCAATCGACATCTTCAGTGGAACGTCTTGCCTTTCGGCCTCAAAACCGCACCATCATTATTCCAGCAAGAGATGCTTCGTTTATTCAAGCCTCTGCTCCACACAGCCTTGATTTATATCGATGACATACTACTGTTCTCGTCTACCGAAAGAGAACATGTTTAACTTCTTCAACAATTTCAAAGCATCGTTATACAATACGGAATCATGCTTTCGGCCCGAAAAATGGTCATAGCCCAGCCCAACATCGACTTCCTTTGAATGCAAATCACAGATGGCAATTTTACACCACAGGCCCATCTTGCTACAACACTCTTAGATTTTCCCGACGAAAATCTCACAAAACGACAAGTCCAACAATTCCTCGGTGTAATCAATTGTGTTAGCGACTTTATCCCGCAACTTTTGCAACTGACAAGACCGCTACAGAAGATGCCGACGAAGGATCAACCGAAATGGACAAACCGACAAACCGAAGCTGCCAGGAGCCTAAAAATAGAGGTGCAGAAGCTACCACCTTTAAAGATTCCCTCCACTGGGACACGCATTTTACAGACTGACGCGAGTGACAAATATTGGAGAGCCATTTTATTTGAAGAAATAAATGGGAAACGTCAAATCTGTGGATATAAAAGCGGACGCTTTAAAGATTCTGAAATGCATTATCACTCCACGTTCAATGAAATACTGGCCGTCAAGAAGGCTATCGAGAAGTTCGAGTTCCATCTGATAGGACATCGATTTCGCATCGAAATGGACCTGTCATCTTTCCCAAAGATGTTACAATTCAAACAAAAGATGGTCCCACATCAGCAATTATTACGATGGAGCGAATGGTTCTCAAAATACGATTTCGAGTCCGTCTATTTAAAGGGCTCGAAGAACACCCTCGCAGACATGCTCAGTAGAAATCCAGTAAAAGAAATACCAATAATGGAGAGCTCCTCAGCAAAAAGCTACTATGACTTTGCTTCAAACATGCCCAACGACACTCACTCGCTCATCAACAGAGAAGCCGTACACGACCACCTCCGCGACAGGATTTTCTTCTATCAATCTATCATTCTATCAAGTTACGGAACCCATAATCGTCTTATTTCACCGATGGGAATACACCCAGACTATCCCTTTGCTCACCTCTACAGGATCGAAAACGCGTTCATGCCAGAAGAAGTTCTCTATTTTCTCTGGTACCTCTGCTCTATCTACACTATCGGTTTGACCTTTGATATTCAATGGTTATACCACTACATCAGCACACAATTCACCGACTCTCAACGAGGACACAAGGAATGTCTCTCGACATTTCTAACATGGTTTGCGCCATTATCTATCTGGAATGGTAAGTTAAGGAAATCAGCAAAAGCATCAGGCTTATCATTCAAGAAGCTAAAAAGTCAAGGAGGTCTCAACCCTTTCTTCAACCCTCACACAATATACTTCTTCCACCGCCCAGTACAAGTCAACAAGAAAACCGGCAAAATTCACGCGTTGCCTACTCTTATTCACCACAACGACTACCAACGAGGAGTCAGACCAGATTTCAACCTCAATGACAGCAAGGCGTATGAAGACTTTCAAACACATGCATTCCGTCTCAACAGTGCCACACAGAAATTTCCCATTCCTTTCACCCCGAATTGGTTCTACTACCCGATAGACTACCAAATGAGTCTCGACGAAGATCTTCAGTTCTATTTGGATAAGCGTGTCAATCCGCCTATTTTTCAAGATATCCCAAAGAAAGAAAAACGTAACTTTGAATCCCAAGAATGCCCGCCAGAATATTTTCAAGACGCCCAGCTCCCCGACGACTCAATGAACATTGATGAAGTCGGAAGAATGTTCAATATTGAAATAAACGACGACTCACAACAGCTTCAGGAAGAAGAGCCAGAAAATGTGTACGAATATCCAGGAGATGTGTACGAATGTCCAGACGATCACTACGGATGTTGTGAGAAACACATCATCGAGTTTGAGATGGACCCCTAAGCAAGTCGTCTGCAATGTATAATTATGTAAGATAAGTGCGTTTAATTATGTAAAATAAGTGTGATCAATAATGATGTAAGCGATGTTGTAATCGCTATAAGCTTATGTAAGCATGATGTAAGCAATGAAGTAATCGCTGAGGTAAGCGCTTATGTCAGCACCGTATCTTGCACTATAAATATGTGTGTACCCCCATTGTGAAAAATCATCAAATAATTTCATAAAAACCTCTCTCTAAAGTTTCTCTCTCCAATGTTCTTCTAAGCTCTCAAGTTTTCCAGATCTTATCTCATCTTTGATAAGCTTTGTTTTCTATCTTCGATCGCAAGTCTCGGTTCTGTCCGTTGCATTAATTAAGCGTGAGCGTTTCTGTCAATAAGACTTTGTCAACACGACTTTTCGTGGGGAGGCGATTTCCTAACGGTGGTTGAGCCCGGCTAGAGTAGTGCCCCGATTGCTCCCAATACTTGGAAATTGCCATACCCTCGTCTATCAATAAGACCTTGTCAACACGACATATCCTGAAAATTTGTACTTAAGTTTACTTAAGTTGTCTGCGAGGGTGTTCTTCGAGCCCTTAATGATAACACATCTGCGAGGGATCAGATGTGTTATCGTTATTAATTTCCGAGCATTTACTTAAGTTTGTTCATCGTTTTTTTGTTATTGTGTACGGGAGCAGAAAATGCAATCAAGAGTATTCCAAATTTTCTTGTAGGTGAGGGCCGATTCCCAAATTTTAGAAGTCCTTTTTAAAAATTAAAATTATACTTAACACCTTTAAAAACATTTTAAAAATACTTTTAATAAACTTTTTAAGAAAGAATTTAGTTCAAACTTGACCTGGTGAGAACTGGTTATCTACGCTGCACTTTGTTGTGACTATTTCTTAGCTATCTGATTGTTTCTTGAAGGTTCTATCGACGCATTTATTGAATTCGCTGTCATCTTCGTTCCAAGACTTATCATACTTAATTGCATTTGCTATTGTAGTTTGTGTGTTTTTTAAAGGATGCATATCCCTCCATGAGTTGATTACTCTCTAGGCCACTTTTGACTTTTCTTTACATTCAGAGTCACTTCCTACATGTGAGACACTTTGTTATGGGCCAGCAATAATCTATAGACAACTTTGCCCTTAATAGACATTCGATGCGTGGACGGATGATACGTGGACGGGGTGATGCGTGGACGGAGATGAGTGTAAAAATTCCAGAAGCTTCATTAGATCAAGCTCCACAATAGTTGAATTTAAAGACTCAACTCCAACAACAATGTTTGTCTGTGGACGGAGACGAGAAGATTTTGATTATGTTGTGGATATAGACGCTAACATAACCATGAATAAAGAACAATAGAGATCTCTTAAATTTGTGTATAGGGAATTGAAGCTTGATGTGGTGGATAGAGCAGTAACTCAAACACTAAACATAGATAGAAAAATATAACATATTGAAAGACTATGATATGGATGCCAATGTGTCCACCATTTCAAGGATGAACAAATTAATAACTTCAAACCAATAACTACAACGTACAGGTCGAGAAAAAAACAAGCTTGACTGATGAAAACAAAGCTAAACAAACCAAAAAGTTAAAACGAGTCATCTCTTCCTCTAAAACCCCCGGTCAAAACAGTCAGCTCCTCTTCCCGGTGAGATACACCATGGATTCCGAGCTCAACATCGTCGTGGATGAGCTCGGTGAAGCTGCGGTGGTTCGAGCTCGTCACAGTTCTCCACCATGAGATATATAGTATGCTGGATTTTGAACTCTAATCATAATTTTACTCGTCCACAAATAGTCGTCCATGTTTACCCGTCCACGCTTATCTTCCCACACCCATCCATATGTGTTGTTCCATGCTTATATTCTACATGTAGTTATCCATGTTTTTCAAACATCCACACATCACTCATCCTTAACACAATCATTGAATACGTGTACAAGTATAGATTTTAAAATATAACAAAAAAATATATCAAAGTGGATATCAAATTATAGAGAATTAAAAACTATAATTTAATATATCAACAAAATTTGCTATATTTATTTTTAATTTAAAAATAAACAAAAACAAAATTTTAAGAAGTAGAATAAACAATAATAAAGAAACACACTTTCTCTTTTTTCTTGTCTAAGAAATATCTCATTTTCTTCTTATTAAGAGCAAATATGTATATTCACTTTGTAGGTCCCATGAAAAAAATGTCTTGTAAGTGCATTGTGTCCTTGGATGTAATTGAAAAGGGATAAAGTGCCTCTTGATGTAAAAAATTCTTGTTTGTAACGTAGATAGGCATGGGCATTCGGGGTCCCAATCGGGTTGCGGTTTTATCCATTCGAGTTTTGGTTTTTCGGGTTTATCAAAATCAACCCCATTCGGGTTATATAAAAGTTCGGTTCGGGAGCGGTTCGGGTTCTATCGGGTTCGGGTTGGGGTTAGTAAATCTTCAAAAAACCGGTATAACCCTTTGTACTTTCGGGTTCGGGTCACAATCGGTTCTTCGGTTTAAAAATATCTGATTTGTACCTATTTTGTAACTAAAACATAAATGAAATCGGTTCTTCGGATTTAAAATACATGATTTGTACATATTTTAATAGCCAAAACATAGCTAAAATCAATTCAAAAATAGGAAAAAACATCAAACGTGATCATTCAAAATCAAGCGAAAGATAAACATAGTTAGTGATAGAAAAAAAACCAGATAAATGAAATCATAAAACAAAAACTAAGTTCTCATGAAATGAGAAACATTATTCAATGAAAACAAAACCAAAATCTAAAAACTCCAGGCTTCAACCGCCACATTCCACCATCAACCTTCATGTAACAGATAATTATTTTAGAAGTTCAATAATATCTTAAAGTATTTTGGATACATATTAAGAATTAAGATCATATTTGGTAGAAGTTCTTTTTGTGATTTTAAATGTTTCGGGTTCTATCGGATATCCATTTAGGTCCGGGTTCGGTTCGGATAATACCCATAACCCAAAATACCAAAAAACAGGATCCATTCGGTATTTATGTCGGGTTCGGATCGGTTCGGATTTATTTTTATCGGATCGGGTTCGGTTCGAATTTTCGGGTTCGGTTTATTTGCCCAGTCCTAAACGTAGATATTTGAATTTTAATGAAATTGAGGTATGTTCCAAAAAAAGATTTGTACACAGTCCAATAGCCCCTTCGGTTTTGTTTTCCTTCTTTTAATTATATTTTAATTGGTCTGTCGCTTTATGTTGGTCGTGCGCAAGAGATGACGGATCCCAGTCGCATATTTTAATTGTTTCAGAGCATAAATGTTTATATATATATATATATATATATATATATATATATAGCTGGTTTTGGGTAACCAGCTAAAACAGAATTAGGTTTAACTACTTAACAAATATTCCTTTTATTTTGTAAAGATAGATTTTTTAGTGTTTTCACATATATATTAAAAAAATGCATTAAATCACTATAATAAATGTATCATTTTTTTCAATTTTCAATAATTTTTAGTTTAATCAATAATAATTTAATAAAATCAATTAATTTTATTGAAATTTACATTTTTTTATTAAAAACACAAAAAATCTATTTTTGTGAAATATTTTTTTTTCTAAAACATCTATTTTGTGAAACGGAAGGAGGGAGTACGTGCAAATGACACAATTTTAAATATGAGGTCAACCATTGCACGCTTAATTCGTTAATTTAAGTTAAATAATAGAATTCAAAGATTCAATGCATTTGGCTAACTGGTAAGCATTAGTATTACTATTTAAATTGTATTATAGAACAATGTTTAAGTTGATCGTGAATAAAGTAATGTAGAATCTTGAAAGATCGGCACTTGGTCAACATAGTTTAGAGAATTTTACTTAACTAAGTATTGAGTTTTGTTTTCTTGGCTTACTTTTCTCTTGGATACTTGTTCGTTTCTTACATTAATCTTAAAGAGATTGTTCTTAATTAGAGACACAAGAACGCTCGTGGGGATGACTAGGTTTGTTTGCTTGGTTTTGTTTGTCATGCTCTTAAGTTTTACATATGCAGCTATAACGCCAACAAGTCCTTTGTCAATAGGACAAACTCTCAGCTCCTCTGATGGTGTTTATCAACTGGGGTTCTTCAGTCCTAATAATACCCAGAATCAGTATGTTGGAATCTGGTTCAAGGGCATCATTCCTCGGGTGGTTGTGTGGGTGGCTAATAGAGAAAAGCCTGTTACAGACTCCACCGCAAATCTAGCTATCACCAGCAAGGGAAGTCTTCTCTTATTTAGTGGCAAAGATGGCATTGTCTGGTCCAGTGGAGAGACTTTTGCATCTAACGGGTCTCATGCAGAGCTTTCAGACAGTGGAAGTCTTATTGTCGTAGACAAAGCTTCAGGAAGAATTCTATGGCAAAGCTTTGACCATCTTGGTGATACTCTTCTACATTCCTCATTTCTTATGTATAACCTCGTCACCGGTGAGAAGCGGGTTGTGACTTCTTGGAAAAGTTACACAGATCCATCACCTGGCGACTTTGTGGGTGAGATTACACCACAAGTGCCATCACAAGGGTTTATTATGAGAGGCTCGAGGCCTTACTGGAGAAGTGGTCCATGGGCTAAAACGAGGTTCACTGGGGTACCTCTAATGGATGAGTCATACACAAGTACATTCAGTCTTCACCAGGATGTAAATGGGTCAGGATACTTGTCTTTTTTTCAAAGAAAATACAAAATTTCACGCATAATTTTAACACCGGAGGGATCAATGAAGATTTTTCGTTACAATGGAACGAACTGGGAACTGTACTATGAGGCTCCATTAGCCAATTCATGCCACATATATGGTGTATGTGGACCTTTTGGGTTGTGTGTTAGTTCAGTTCCTCCAAAATGTAAATGCTTCAAAGGGTTTGTACCTAAATCCATTGAAGAATGGGAAAGAGGAAACTGGACGAGTGGTTGTGTGAGGCGAACCGAGCTACTTTGTCAAGGAAACTCTACCGGTGAAGATGTAAATGTCTTCCATCCTGTTGCCAACATAAAGCCTCCAGATAGTTACGAATTTGCAAATTCCCTGAATGCTGAAGAATGCTACCAAAGTTGCTTCCACAATTGTTCATGCTTGGCCTTTTCTTATATTAGTGGAATTGGGTGCTTAGTATGGAACCATGACTTAATGGACGCAGTGCAGTTTTTTGCAGGAGGAGAGCTTCTTTCCATTCGTCTTGCACGTTCTGAGCTAGGTATGGCTTAGAAGACAAAATAAAAGAACTTTGCCTTTTGCTATTTTATCTTCTATTTCAATAATATTCATCTTTTTGTTAGGTGTATGGCTTATTGTTTAATTTGTTGCCATATATTTCTCAGATGGAAATAAGCTCAAGAAGACAATAGTTGCTAGTACTGTGAGCCTTACCCTTTTTGTGATTTTGGGCTTGGCTTCGTTTGGTTTCTGGCGATGCAGACTGGAAGATAATGGTAACACATTGACTTACTATCTATCGAGTATTTTTACTACTAGAGGTGACATATTAACACACAATTTCTAACTCAAATTTCAGCTCATATATTAAAAGATGCTTGGAGGAACGAGTTTAAACCACAAGATGTCCCAGGTTTAGATTTTTTTGAGATGAATACCATACAAACTGCCACCAATAATTTCAGTCTGTCAAACAAACTCGGACAAGGTGGATTTGGTTCTGTATACAAGGTCAGAAACTTTTAATCCTCGTTGCTCTTTTTATATATATTTTTCTCCAGATGACCTTGTGCATTTCTGCTTTAGGGAAAACTGCAAGATGGAAAAGAAATCGCTGTAAAACGGCTTTCCAGCAGCTCAGGGCAGGGCAAAGAGGAATTCATGAATGAAATAGTACTCATCTCAAAACTACAACACAGAAACTTAGTTCGGATATTGGGATGTTGCATTGAAGGAGAAGAGAGGCTATTGATTTATGAGTTCATGGTGAACAAAAGCCTTGATACTTTTATCTTCGGTAGGTCTCTTCTTGCCTCATTCTTTTCATAGCAGCAGTTTTCTCTTCACGTCCAACACTTTGTTTGATAGTGTGTACACTGTATTATTGCTTAGATTCAAGAAGAAAGCTTGAGATTGAGTGGCCTAAGAGATTCAGTATCATCCAAGGTATTGCACGTGGACTTCTCTATCTCCACCGTGAGTCACGCCTCAAGGTCATTCACCGAGACCTGAAGGTGAGTAATATTCTTATGGATGAGAAGATGAACCCAAAAATATCAGATTTTGGATTGGCTAGGATGTATCAGGGAACCGAACATGAGGAAAATACTCACAGGGTTGCAGGAACTTTGTAAGAATCTATTTTCAAAAACATGCTTAACGTGGTTCATAATCATATGCGAAAATTTAAAGGGAAACTGTTTGATGTGTGCACAGAGGATATATGGCACCTGAGTATGCATGGACAGGGATGTTCTCTGAGAAATCCGATATCTACAGCTTCGGAGTTCTGTTGTTAGAAATCATCAGTGGGGAAAAGATCTCAAGATTCGGTTATGGCGAAGAAGGCAGAAACCTTCTTACATACGTAAGTAAACTTAAGTAATAATTTAGGTTTTCATATTCTTATGTTCTTAAGATTTGAAACGAAACAACAGGCGTGGGAAACTTGGGGTGAAAATGGAGGAACTGATCTCTTGGACCAAGGCGTTGCGTATTCATGTCGCCCGTTAGAAGTTGAGAGATGTGTTCATATTGGTTTGCTCTGCGTTCAACACCAACCTGCCGATAGACCCAACACACTTGAGTTACTGTCTATGCTCACTACAACATCAGATCTTCCATCACCAAAACAACCCACATTTGTAGCGCAGACGAGAAACAAAGAATTCATGGCTATGGGTTTGACCACCGTCAGTAAGATGACAGATTCTGTAATCCTTGGGCGTTAAGAAACGATGACAAGTTCTGAGGTTACTCATCCTTCTTGAAAACATTTCCAGATAAATAAAAATATCGTTTGATGCCTTCTGGGTCTGAATGCTTTGATACCTATCACTTGTAACCACTATCTCTCAAAAGCTTATAAGCTTCGCTCTAACGGTGGTTTGTCTCCTTCACATTTTCTTCTATACTCCTGTGTGATTCTTTTTAACTGAATCGTGATATATTCTGCAACGGGCCCAACTTTCAAATTGGTTTTAATATTTAGTGTTTTCAAGAGACTAAATGGAACATAAGTGCAGTGTGGTCAACATTTTTTTTTAAATAATATATTTCATTAATTTTCAACAACCCCAAAATTGGGTATGTTGGGAAAAATTAATTCAAGAACAAGAACTTTCGGATTAGAGCAGATCGCAGATCACTTGGTTCCCGATAGGCCTGGGCGTTCGGGTACCCGTTGGCGTTCGGATCGGGTTTTTCGGATTTTCGTGTTTACGCTCCTAAGTCTCATACTAAAATTTTATTAATACGGATCGGGTTCGGATAATAACACTTCGGGTTCAGTTCAAAATTGCATTGCGTCACAAACCCCATAAAGTAATCATATATCGTACGGATTCGGGTTATATCGGTTCGGTTCGGATATAACTGAAGTAAAAAATAAAATTTCTGAAGCAAAACATAAAGGAAAACATCTAAATTAAATAAAAATTAATCTATCACACATAAAATTGATAAAATAACAATAAAATGTTAAATCAAGCATGAAAACAAACATCATTTATAAACAATATGTATTGTCTTATAGAGAGTAGACTTTTTATTTCAATGAGCAAA
Source organism: Brassica oleracea var. oleracea (assembly GCF_000695525.1). Lineage (NCBI taxonomy): Eukaryota > Viridiplantae > Streptophyta > Magnoliopsida > Brassicales > Brassicaceae > Brassica > Brassica oleracea. Next base: position 28,691,491 of record NC_027748.1, on the reverse strand, counting down.
TTATAAAATATTATTTATAACTAATTGTGTACTTAAGTCATTTATTATAATTTTAATATTTATTATTATATATCATATTACCACAAATATTAAATTTAATAATGAGAATACTTATAGATATTTCAAAATATTTATATTGACTATTAGTTTCGGATTTTTCGGATTACCCGTTCGGGTTCGGTTAATAACGCCTCGGAATCGGATATTTTTTGTACCACCCTACAAGACCCGTTCGGGTATTTTGACATTTCGGGTCGGATAACGGGTCGGGTTTTTCGGTTCGGATTCGGTTCGGATTTCGGGTTCCAGATTTTATACCCAGGCCTAGTTCCAGATTTCGGTTTTAGGGTTTCTATTTCCAGGTTCCTGGTCAAATGATTCTTTCTCACTGGCGAACCTAGGTAGAGAACAATAGGTGCACTTGCCCTCATAATAATTTAAAATTTTAGTATATTTCTTAAGAAAATTGATGTCTACACCTATAATCAAATGTAAGTTTACACCTATTCTAGCATTTGTGCACCCACTGAAAAATATCTTTAGATTCGCCCATGTTCTTTCTGCCAAAAGATAAATACAAATCTTCTTTAAGCTAAGGTATAAACATCTTAAATAGCGTGAATCTTCCTAAATTTACCTGAATATAGAAGTATCTAATGATATAGTGAATGTTTTCTAATTGTAAGAGATAAACAATCTTTACTATTATAGGGTTCCTAATCCTTAAAAAGGGAGAGAATTCGTCCATTTACAGAACATATCAATTTGACAGCTGCCATGACAGGAATTGATCTAGAAGACTATCTTCGTCGACATGCTTGTAATAGGTGAATTCCTGCAATTATTATCATCCATACCAAGATATATGCTCACTGTATCATGACGGCTTAGGCCATGATCTTCGGCCCGTTAGCAGAAACGCACCATGCTTAATGAAGCATATCAACTAGCCTACCATCTGATCCGGTCATGTGCTCTCTACACCAGATGACTCCTATCAACTACCTAGAAACGTGTCACAAAACCATGTGCCAACAAGACTACGCCTTACCTAGGCTACGTATCCCGAATATAACCGAAAATGGGATTGGGTTTATTATAATAAATATTGTATATGTAATATCCTGATTTTTTGGTGTGATGAAAAATTTGAAAATCGATTTGACTATATGTATTATCAAAATGTATTCAGGATATTATGAAATGAAGCCAAAGCAGAACATGTTGTGAACATAAAGAAGTAAAACATTGGCATTTGGCCAAAGCACAGAGAAAAAGGGTACAGTTTACTTAGTTCATTGAAAGTTTCAACTTCCTTTATGGTGAAGAAAATAATCTTGTAATCACCAAGCTTAACAAAAGTTTTACGAGTTTCCAGATTAATTTCCGAACCACTTAGCTCACAATTCATTATCTCCAAGATTTACAAGTTTCGCTCTAATGGTGGGTCTTTCTCCTTGTTCCTATTCTGTCACTATTGGTTTGGTTCCTGGCGCAACTAGTGAAAAGTTGCGTTACTGATTTGATAGAAAAGTTGGACTTGTTCGTGGGAATTATGCAAGTATTCATAGCCTCTCTTTTTTTCTTTTTTTTTGACAAATTAGGTTTAAGTTGATCGTGATGTGAAGTAGTACGTTGAATATAAACGGAAGGAAAGTATGTTGTGGGTCAACAATCAACATAGGTGGCTAAAATAGTTCTCACAAGTCCTTGATTTTCAGTTCAGGTGCTAGACAAATAAACCTTCAAGCAGATAGATCCAACTCCGACGGACCTATCGAGTCACATGTAGGTTCAGGATAGATCTGGCAGAGTGTCTTCAGCCTTCCAACTTGATGATATGTAGAATTGTTTTTTTTAGAACTTTTCCTTTTGTTAGGGTTTAATTATCTCAATAAGAGTTTCCTTTTACGCTGGAATGAGGATGATGTGCTCTCTTTGAAGTTCTTTTTACCTCAGTTTGAGGATGTTGCAGGCTCTGTGAGTTTCATTATGAAACTCTATTTACCTCAGTATGAGGATATTACACTGTGGTGTACTAGTTTATTACCGATGTATGAGGTTATTTGGACCTTTGCCTTGGTGGTTTTAGTTCCAATTGTTTCAGGTTTACTCATTTGGCAGTGGTGGTCCTCTTCAGAGCTTTCAGACTTCATAAAGCGAGGCTTTGTTTCCTCTGAGTTTGTAGCTGTAGGGTCCCTAACTGTTCATGCTAAAATCCTTCCGACTGATTCGGTGAATGGAACGTGGTTCAAAGCTTTAAAAAGTGGAGGTTTTGGGTGGTCTATCTATGGAAACGGTGAAGCCCATGACTCCCAAGTCTCCTCTATTCTGTTGAGCGCAGGCTCCTCCCTTGCCACGGAAGCTATAAGGATGCTTGAAGCTCTTCAATCAGCAAAGACTCATAAACTCTCTAAGTTTTCAGTTAATTTTGGACTCTATTGTCCTCTTCTCTGACATGCGTTCATGGCCGGACATGATTAAGATCACAGGTCTTCTTTTCAGAAACCTTGTCACTTTTTTCACTCCACTATCTTGCAGTTTTAATCAATGCACATGCACTTGTTTTGCTGTTGCTTTCACATTGAGTGTTGTTTCCAAACTTCTGTTTTGAGCTTATGAAATGAAATCGTTGACAAAAAAAAAAAAAAAAAAAAAGATTAGACTTAACCTTTCATACATTATTCATGTTCCAGTTAAACTTCCAATGTGGAAGCCTCACACCAACACACTTGAGTTACTGTCTATACTCACCGCGAAATCAGATCTTCCATCACCAGAACAGCATACGGGAGGTGACGGATCACAGGCTAATGCTTTGATCGCTATCAACGAGAAGTGTGTTAGATTCGTCTTCTGAAGGGATCCGTCTTCAACATTTACTCATTCTTAATTTCTTTAATATATTGCGAAATAAAACTGGCTTTTTAAATTTCCGCATCGTTTCTGTTGAATCAGTCTTGACCAAGAATCTTGAAATCACGAATCTCTCTACACAGAGACTTTTACCAAGATTAATTAACTGGTACATCCCGTGTGAGAACTGAGAATTAGCTCACAAACTTCACTACCTCCTCCAAATTGTTTTAGGAATCTTTGGTCTAACGGAGGTTTCTCTCCTAGGGGTACAATTCGAGGCAAGAAGATAAGAACAACACTTAGGTCTTCACGTTTCCTTTTACACTCTGCTTTGTTATTTTGAAGTATAAGGGGTGAAGCCACTAACAATAACAACGGTCTGATTGATTAATATTATCAACTGTTTTCAATTGATGCAGTGTAGATGCTTATCTTTCAGTGTGAACATGGAAACAGCAACCATGATATTTCAATCTGAGGTCAATCAATGCGTGGTTGAAAAGGTCAAATATTGGACTCTCTGTATATCAAACTGAAAATTCTCATCTTTCGATTGATGCAAGGGTATGGGTGCCTATCTTTCATTGGTTCGTGTCCCAACAAGCTAGTAACATGACAAATATTGCTTGATTGGTTTGGTAAAAGTCTGAACTTCTTCTTGGCAATTACGTGAGTATTGATCTACTAGGTTTTGATTTATTAAAAATAAGTTTTAGACTTATGGTCAACATTGTTTATATATATGCTCTTGTTATATGGTCGCTTCTTCAACTAATCCGAAGAAGTTAGTTTTTGGAAAGCAGATGGAGAAGAAGTTATTTACTTCTTTGCTCTTGTTTACCATGTTTTCAGGCATTAGCTTCGCAGGGATAACGACAGAGAGTCCTTTGTCAATAGGACAAACACTCAGCTCCTCTAATGAGATTTATGAATTGGGATTCTTCAGTCCTCCTGATAACTCACAAAATCAGTATGTCGGAATCTGGTTCAAGGGTATCATTCCCCGGGTGGTTGTGTGGGTGGCCAATAGAGAAAAGCCTGTTATAGACTCCACAGCACATCTAGCTATCAACATAAATGGGAGCCTTCTATTATTGGATGGAAAACATGGGGTTGTGTGGTCCACCAGAGAATCTTCTGCATCTAACGGGTCTCGTGCAGAACTTTCAGATGAAGGAAATCTTATTGTCACAGACAATGTTTCAGGAAGAAGGCTATGGGAAAGCTTTGAGAATCTTGGTGATACTCTGCTACCTTTCTCACCCTTGACCTATAATTTAGCCACCGGTGAGAAGCGTGTATTGACCTCTTGGAAAAGTTACACCGACCCATCTCGTGGTGACTTTGTGGCTCATATTACACCGCAGGTGCCATCGCAGCTGTTTACTATGAGAGGCTCGACGCCTTACTATAGAACAGGTCCATGGGCTAAAACAAGGTTCTCCGGGATACCACTAATGGATGAAACATTAGCAAGTCCATTTAGCTTTCAGCAGGATGCAAATGGGTCAGGGTCTTTCTCTTATGTAGACAGAAGCTCAAAGCTTTCACGTCTACTTATAACATCCGAGGGCACTCTGATGAGGTTCCGGCATATTGGGACAGAATGGGAAGTAAGCTATCAGGCTCCAGCCAATCCGTGCGATGTTTACGGTGTATGTGGACCTTTTGGACTGTGCATAATGTCAGATTCTCCAAAGTGTAAATGCTTCAAAGGGTTTGTACCAAAATTCCCTGAGGAATGGAATAGAGGAAACTGGACTGGTGGTTGCTTAAGGCGTACTGAACTAGATTGCCAAGGGAACTCTACTGGCAAACTTGCAAACGTCTTCCATCCTGTTGCCAACATAAAGCCTCCAGACTTTTACACGTTTGTAAGTTCTGTGGATGCTGAAGACTGCTACCAAAGTTGCCTCCACAACTGTTCTTGCTTAGCCTTTGCTTATATTCGTGGAATTGGGTGTTTGATATGGAATCAAGAGCTAATAGACGTAATGCAGTTTTCTGCGGGAGGGGAGATTCTTTCCATTCGTCTTGCACGCTCTGAACTAGGTATGGATAAAAAGTAACACGTGATTGCTACTTCTTGCATTATTTGTTTTTTTTTTAATTTCTCAGGTGGAAATAAGCACAAGAAAACTATTTTGGCCATTGCTGTTAGCATTTCTCTCTTTGTCATATTGGGATCTGCTGCGTATGGTTTCTATAGATACAAAGTGAAACATAATGGTTACTCTCTCAAACTCTACTTGTTTACCTCTACATTTGCTTGCTAACGATAACACACTGATGACTTTACCATGTATCTTTCTATTCTTGTACTCTAATCCAGCTATTATAACAACGGATGCCTCAGAAGATTCATGGAGGAAAGGTCTGAAACCACAAGATGTCCCGGGTTTAAATTTCTTTGAGATGAATACCATTGAAACTGCTACCAATAATTTCAGCCTGTCAAATAAACTCGGACAAGGTGGTTTCGGTTCAGTTTACAAGGTAAGATAATTTCTGTGTTCTTTGCTATTTTCTTATCTTTGTTTATGCTCTCAGGATGACCTTATCCAATCTGTTCCAGGGAAAGCTGCAGGATGGGAAAGAAATTGCTGTCAAACGGCTTTCTAGCAGCTCGGGGCAGGGAAAAGAGGAGTTTATGAATGAAATAGTACTCATCTCAAAGCTACAACACAAAAACTTAGTTCGGATTTTGGGATGTTGCATTGAAGGAGAAGAGAGGCTATTGATTTATGAGTTCATGTTGAACAAAAGCCTTGACACTTTTCTCTTAGGTTGATTCCTTTTTGCCTCATTCCTTTCCCAATTAGTAGTTTTCCACCATGTATAGAACTGATGCTTTTTACATTCTATTATTGCTTAGATTCAAGAAAAAGGCTTGAGATTGACTGGCCTAAGAGATTCGGTATCATCCAAGGTATTGCGCGTGGACTTCTCTATCTCCACCGTGACTCACGCCTCAAGGTCATTCACCGAGATTTAAAGGTGAGCAATATTCTTTTGGATGAGAAGATGACCCCAAAAATATCAGATTTTGGATTGGCTCGGATGTTTCAAGGAACCGAATATCAAGACAACACTCGCAGGGTTGTAGGAACTTTGTAAGACTCTGACATCATAAACACGCTTAACAAGATCCATAGTCATATACTAAAACTTGGATGAACTTTTTTTATATTTACCAGAGGATATATGGCTCCTGAGTATGCATGGACTGGTACGTTCTCAGAGAAGTCAGACATTTACAGCTTCGGAGTTCTATTGTTAGAAATCATCAGCGGAGAGAAAATCTCAAGATTTAGCTATGGCGCAGAAGGAAAAACCCTTCTTGCATATGTAAGTAAGTCTAAATGTTCACACACTTGCCAAGTTTTAAAAAGAAGTTTCGTGATCTCATATTCTTAAGAACTGAAACTTAAAAACAGGCATGGGAATCTTGGTATGAAAATGGAGGAATTGATCTTTTGGATAAAGATGTTGCTAACTCATGTCAGCCATTAGAAGTTAAGAGATGTGTTCAGATTGGTCTGCTCTGTGTTCAGCATCAACCTGCAGACAGACCCAATACACTTGAGTTGCTGTCTCTGCTCACCACTACATCAGACCTTCAATCACCAGAACAACCCACATTTGCACTGCACAAGAGAGATGACAGATACTTGTGTAAGGGTTTGAGCACTGTCGATGAGATAACACAATCTGCTATCCTTGGGCGTTAAGAAACGATGTGTAATGGAAGTTGTTGAGTTAAATTGATTTTTTTTTTCAATGTTGATAACTTCAACAACATCACGCTCTTTCATTTTAATACATTTTAAGTTAGTGTTTATTTTATTTTTGAAAAATTCACTAGGATGGCCATAAAATATCTTTTTAACATAAATATAGTTCTCAAGGTTAAAATGACCAAAGCGCTTCATTAAATAGCTAAATAGACACTTATAATTCAAAACACACATAATTTTAAAACTATAAAAAATCTATTTACAATTGATCGAAATGATCGTTTATATAGAAGAGAAATTTACTATGCAAATAGTGCAACGGACCCCACATCCTTTATATTTTTCAATGTTTGCGGCTCATAACACTCCTCCTTGGGGACCGGTGTCATTATCCACTCTCGCTTAACGTCTTTGTTGCCTCGTTAAAAACCTTTTTAGGAAAACCCAATGGGAAAAACCATAGT
>NC_027748.1:28683979-28684236 GCF_000695525.1 Brassica oleracea var. oleracea | reverse complement strand
GATCGGGCTTTGTGTGGATCTGAAAGATATCATGCATCTGCAAAACCAACCATTTTACCTTTTGAACTTTTAGGATAAAACAAGCCTAAATCAATGGTCCTTTGGAGGTAACAAAGAACATGCTTAATCCCATTCCAATGTCTTCGAGTTGGAGATGAATTGAATCTTGCCAAAAGATTCACAGCAAATGATATATCAGGCCGTGTACAATTTGCAAGGTACATCAGCGCTCCAATTGCACTTAGATATGGTACTTC
>NC_027748.1:28681707-28682219 GCF_000695525.1 Brassica oleracea var. oleracea | reverse complement strand
CGTTGTGGTGGTGCTACAGGCACATATACCGCACAACCAAAGATTCTAAAGTGGGAAATGTTTGGTTCTCGACCAAACGCTAACTGTAGTGGAGAATACTTATGGTATGCACTCGGTCTGATCCGAATGAGTGCTTCTGCATGCAAAATGGCATGTCCCCATACAGAGGTTGGAAGTTTTGATCTCATGATCAATGGTCTTGCAATCAATTGCAGACGCTTAATTAAAGATTCAGCCAAACCATTTTGCGTATGAACATGAGCAACAGAATGTTCGACTTCAATTCCCGTTACCATACAATAGTCATTGAATGCTTTGGATGTGAATTCACCAGCGTTGTCTTGTCTAACTCTTTTAATAGTATAATCAGGAAACTGTGCTCGTAATTTGATTATCTGAGTTAGAAATCTTGCAAATGCCACATTTCGAGATGATAACAAACAAACATGTGACCATCTACTCGATGCATCGATTAATACCATAAAGTAGTAGAATGGTCCACACGGTGGATG
>NC_027748.1:28680820-28681546 GCF_000695525.1 Brassica oleracea var. oleracea | reverse complement strand
TGGCCAAGGCGATCATGCCATAATGTGAACTCTTCTGGTTTCCATTTTACTACAAGATTTGATTCGATTCGATTTTACGATATAAGTATGGTGCAGCCCCGAAGGAAGTTCTGGAAACTTTTCCAATATGTGTTTTCTGCCCCATTTTTCAGAAGTTACATACATGTACTTCTTTCCATCCTCAGTTGCAGACTGAGTATCATATCCGTGAAGATATATGTCTTTGAAACTCAACAAATTCCTTTTAGAACTTGGAGAATATAGAGCATTATTTATGGAAAATTTTGTTCCATTCGGTAATGTAAAGTTTGCTTTACCAGTTCCTTCAATCACGTCTGCAGGACCTGATATTGTATTGACGACAATTCTTGTCGGTTTTATATCAGAGAAATATCTCTTTTGTCTCAGAATAGTGTGCGTTGTTCCACTATCTGGTATACATATTTCTCGAATCCGTTTCTTGGATTTTGCTCCATTAGTATTTTGATCCATTTCTGAAATTGTCATAAATATTAAAAGAAAACATAAAATTCATTCATGTAAGGAAACACACAATAATTATACATTAAGGTGACGTATAAAACATCATTATTTGTTTAAAACATGAAATATAATAATTATACATGGTAATACTGAAAACTATTCAATACTCTTATCATAGGCATTTCGATTCTCTTCAGGAGTAACCTAGTCCAGCTCATTAGCGAAGTCGGAGGCATCGAGGTA
>NC_027748.1:28679161-28679804 GCF_000695525.1 Brassica oleracea var. oleracea | reverse complement strand
TGCATAGTCGGGCGTTATATTTTCATCTCAATGCTTCTTCAGGAAGATTATCGCTTCGGCTATATGCTCGGGTGGTGATTTGTTACCGATTACAATTGTTTCGGTTATTTTTTTCATCACCAAATATGGTTTCACGTTTGTGACCCATCCGGCGTAATTTTCGCCAGTTATTTTTAACGCCGGGAACTGGAGTTTCTCGATGTTTGCCATTTGTATTTCTAAAGCACATAAATAAAAATTATTAGAATATTATTAATATTAAAATGAACCGTTTACATTAATCATCCAAGCAATTACAAGGAGAAGCGATGTAAAGAAAAGTAAACCGATATTCATCTTAAATTCACCCGGAGTAAATTCTCCAACGAATAAACCATAAATAGAAACACAAATAAAAATGACACATAAAAACAAAAATGCGCGAATCATCTTTCTTGAAATGAAAAATCGGAGGAGAGCGATTTGAAGATATTTGAGAGAAGATGAAATGTTTTGGATGAGAAAACGGAGTGAAAATGAGTGTATTTATAGATGAAAAATACTGTTTATAGCCGTTTGGAAAGGGGAAAAATTTTGAAATTTTTTCTTTGTAACCGTTGGGTTAAATCGAGTGCACCAAAAATCAGTCTGAAAATATTGTATT
>NC_027748.1:28670882-28679086 GCF_000695525.1 Brassica oleracea var. oleracea | reverse complement strand
GGCCGACCAATTAACAATAAACAGAATATAAGGCGGCTCGGCCGACCAATTAACAATAAACAGAATATAAGGCGGCTCGGCCGACCAATTAACAATAAACAGAATATAAGGCGGCTTGGCCGACCAATTAACAATAAACAGAATATAAGGCGGCTCGGCCGACCAATAAATTAATTAAATTATGAATAAATAATATAGGCGGTATTCCGGCTATTTCAACATGATATAAATAATAGTAGAGGCGGTATACCGACCATTATAGCAGGGTATAAATGATACAAATAAATTTTACCGAATTGCAGAGTGATCGTGCTGATAACGTGTTATAAAAAAACTAAAATTTTATTGTATCGAAGAAATTTAAATAAGGGCAAAATTTTATACCCGTAGGAAAAGATAACACTGATAACAAGAGAGGATATGTTATTAGAAGGAGAAGGAATGGTGTGTTTACAATTGATCAAAACGATCGTTTATATAGAAGAAAAATTTACTTGCAAATAGTGCAACGAGCTTCACATCCTTTATATTTTTCAATGTTTGCGGCTCGTAACAAAATCAAAATTTTTTTTTGTGAGGTTGTTTGTATATGTACATGGTGTACATAAACATTAATTTTTTTTTATAAATTTAATAGTTTCCTTCAATTGCATTCATCTATCATCATCTTAAACTTTGATTCATTAGGTGCAACTGCAACGCCTTTTTCTAGCTCTTTTAGCAGTACTATATTCTTGTAACTTTATACAAACAGTGCTGCAAATACAGTATAGTGTGACACGATAATAACATGAAGAAGTTCACAGTCAATATCTGTAAAGGTTAGTTTTCTAGCTTTGATCAACCAAGCAGCAATGACCAGTAAGTACAAAGATTAAACCGTTTTAATCAAGGAAAATAAAAATTAACGAAAGTCTCCGCCAGATTACAACGTTTGAGGACACCTTTATAAAACATGGAATAAAGATGCATATATAGTCCTTTTCTAAGGAACACAACAGTTCAACCTTTATACTTATCATATGAGTGGTCATAAGAGGATGGGACGACCAATAACTTAAATCAATGAATCATTTGGAGAAGGTTAAGGCGAAACTCAAGCACAGCGCTCTCCTCTTTTACATCCGGTACATCTTCAATGGAAACTGCAGGAATCTGATAGTTAATTTTGATTTTCCTCTTACTACTTTTTAAAAAATGGGTGAACTTGGCTAAAGAATTAATCACCTTCTTCTTCTTCATCCATCTTGTGAGATTTAAAAAGTCTGATCATTTATCTGCCTGACCTCATCAATGATTTTTTTTTCTTCAGATCCTTCAATAAACAAATCAAAGTAAGTATCAATGAAATCTTAAAAATCTTATAATCCCGCATGAACAAAAAAAAAAAAAAGAGAAGGTGATTACGGAGTGTATGGAGCCAATTGAAGAGTAGTTTCTTGTTATCATCATGAACGTATGCAGAGGGTTGAAGTTGGGTTCCTTGTTGATTTGACTTAATTATGATTCTGGCTTCTGTTTTGTATCTCGACTAACAAAAGAGTATTTGTGTGATGACCTTATAACAAAACTGTGTCCCTTGTGCTTTAGAAGACGGTGAAGATAAATTGAACAGAAGGTCGTGGGATTGTCTGAATGACCTCATCATGGGCGATTGAAAATAATGTGCCACCGAATCGTCGTCAGCGCAGAAGAAGAGAGTCCAGATCGTTTTCTTCACCGTCTCATGGAACAGAAGCCGTGGACTTCCCGTTTGGTTTCGCAGTCGCGGAGGAGGCGACAGTCTTCTTGTTGGTTTTGCGGTCGCTGGAGATTGAAGCGTTTCTTTTGGGTTCCATCGGGATGTTTGTCTGAGAGAAGCTTTTCAATATTAATCTAGACATAAGCTAAGGAAATAGATCTATTAATAGACAAACGGAGAGAAAGGTGAAAAGAATTTATTAAATGAGTTCAAGCAAGGTCTGATTAGAGTAGTTAGTGGTGAAAGTATGCGATGAAACGGATTTGGAGAGAAGAAGAGTAATGGAAGATGTGGAAGACGAAATGTGAAAGAAGAACGGCGGAAAGAGAGAAGAGAGAAGAGAGAATGAGTCGACGCAAGGAGAAGAAGCCAAAAACAAAATAAGAAAAGTTAAAATAGAAACCCAATACAAAACATGAACATGAAGCCCAAATCAATATTATACAAAGATGACATGGATGATTGCTGCAATATTAGTGGCTGATTTTCTGATCCTAAGTGGCATAGCTCAGGAGGCTTGTTATTCTCTTTTTAATAGTGTTAGATTTGTAGGGGTGGGCAAAAAACCCGAGCCAAACCGAGTCAAACCGAACCAACCGAACCGAAACCGATTCAAACCAACCAAAATCTATTTCAAACCATTCAATTGAAGATTTCCCTAACCCAAATGGTTCGGTTCGGTTTCGGTTTAATACCGAACCGAGAAACCCATGTGTTTTTGTAATTATTTAAATTTAAAATATTAGTAATACTAAAATACTAAACCCATGTATTTTCCATTTTTCATTCATTAGCATATATTCTTCTAACATAATATGTAATCATCAAAATATTTGATTTAAAAAAAATAGAGTAGTAATAAATAAATACTCGTACAGTTTGTGTATAACATATACTAGTTATTGATTTGTTGCAGGTTTTTTTTGATGATATCACATGAAAGATGTTTCATTGCAGGTTTTTTAATGATATAAGAGATATTACTAATGAAGTTGGTTTTTTTTACTTTAATTAACTTCATTTATTTTAATTCTTATATACTTTTTTTGTGAAATTAAAGATTTTTGTTTCAGTTTTATATTAAATTTAGTTCACATAATTTTAATTTCTCTTAGAAAAATTAAACTAAGAAGAACATGATTAAACAGATCTAAAAAACAAACCGAACCGAATACAAACCGAACCGAACACAAACTGAACCAAACTAACTATGGTTTACTTCAGTTAAAAAAAATACTAGAACCGAACTAACCAAACCGAACCGAACCCGAACCGAACCGAAAAAATACTGATTTGTCTCTGTTTTAAGCCTAAAAGACTAAAGGAACTTTATTAGTGTATTTTTTTTTGAATGAATGTTAAATTATATTTATAAAAAAAAAAACAGTTTGTACATCAAATGCAACTAAAAGCTGAATGTAATTTTAGTTATAGATTCCTTTACAACCTTGTGCCAAACCAATATTCCAAGAGCTCCACACATTTCTTGTTGTGTGAATGCCGCAGAAGACTGAAACGGTTCCTGGTGTATTTTCTTCGCAGTTATTCCTGGGTTAGGGTGAACCTCTAGGTTCATCAACCGATAGGATTTCATTATTTCAAATTCGATATCTTTTAAAAAAGGAAACAATATATTGTCAAGTTATATTATGTTTTTAATATAAAAAAATAAACAAAAAAATAGTAGTTACAGAAAAAAAGAATTAAAAAAAAAATATTTTTAACGTCGTCAGCAAAACACTAAACCCTATATCCTAATCCCTAAACTCTAAACCCTTGGATAAACCCTAAACTCTACGATAAAACTTAAACTCTAAATCAAAATCACTAAACACTAAAAACTAAAACACTCATGTGTTTAGGGTTTATGATTTAGGGTTTGGGGTTAGAGTTTTAGTGTTTAGTGTTTTTATTTAGAATTTATGATTTTTCCAAGGGTTTAGGGTTTACCTAATGGTTTAGGGTTTACCCAAAGGTTTATGGTTTACCCAAGGTTTAGGATTTAGGGTTTATGATTTAGGGTTTAATGTTTTGCTGACGACGTTAAAAATATTTTTTTTAATTACTATTATTTTTTATTTATTTCTTTTTACCGTTTAATTTTAAAAAGATAATATAATTTGACAATATTTTATTTCCTTTTTTAAAAGATGTCGAATATGAAATAACACAATCCTATTGTTCGGTGAACCCTAGGGTGAACCCAAGAATTCTCAGGCGTCTTGCAATTTATGCTCTCACTGGTGACACAAATGTTGAATATGCGTCGTAATCCTCCTATATATTAATTGAGAAGTCACTTTTGTGACTTCTGCTGACGTGTCACTCATACATCCAGTCTGAGAAAAATCTTTATAATTTTATTGGTCAATGATTTTTAGTTTTCATTTATTTTAATTAAATCTAAAAAAGACAATCCTAGAACCAACTTTTGTTAGTTGCCAAATTATTTATATATTCTTATGCATAATCATTTATAGTTTTTTTTTGTCATCTCATAATCATTTATAGTATTTAATGGTAACAATTACGGAAATTCTATTTAATACTCCATAATTTCCTTTTGTGCACTAATAGTCTACTTATAAATTATATAAAGTATGTTGTCAAAAAGTAGTTAATAAAAATAATATACTAGCTTTATTTTCTATTATAAACAGTTGTAAAAAGCTTTATTTTCCTATATAAGTCATAATATTCATATATATAACATATAATTCTAATAAAAAAATATTATAATAATTATTAATGCATCATATAGCGAGTTTATAAATTATTTACATTAGTTTAAAATCATCTGTGATGAGTAATATATATTTTGTAAAAAACAATTAAAGTCATTTATAATGGGTTATAAAGGATATATAATAGCTTATAATTATATAAATATTTGGTAATCATTTTTAAGGTGTCAAATCATCAATAATGATTATTATATCATTAATAAGATTTCACAAATCAATATATAAAGATCTATAAAAATGTTATAAAGATTTTTAAACCATTTATAAGGAAGAATTTCTCATCATTTATAGGAGTTTAGAAAATGTTTATGAAGGTTAACTGGTTGGTAAATTATTTAAAATTATTAAAATGATTTAATAATTTTCTAAAATATTTTTCTAAATATTTTATAAAATTAATAACCATTGATAAGGTTAACATGTTTGTAAATTATTTAAAATTAAAAAAATGATTTAAGAATTTTATAAAATATTTTTCTAAATTCTTATCGATGGTTTTTAATTGTAAATTAATATATAGGACTATTTTATAAAATTTTTAACCATTTTTTAAGTTTATAAAAAATATTTTCTTGAGTTATAAAACGACTTATTAGGTTTTATAAATCTTTATTAGGATTTTTAAATTTCTGAGAAATAATTCATAAAATATAAAACTATAAATATTTTATTAATTATTTATAGTTGTATGGTTTCTTTTCTAAGAGGTTATAAAAATGTTATCAAATCAGAATCAATCGCAAAATATTATTTTCTTCACAAGTTCATCATTTTGAAACCTTTTTCAAAGAAAAATAACCACAAAATTACATAAGTCATAAAACAATCCAAAGAATATTATGAATAAAAGTACATTCCTAAATTTATGAAATTTTTAATATTCTTACTTTTTTATTAAATTAATAGAATTCACATATATATAGTTATGTTTATTCTTAATAAATTTTGTGTTTTATACTTTAGTTGCAAGTGTATGTCTATTTGTCACATGAGTTCTTGTTTTTTATTTTAATAATTTTTATGGAAGAAAAATTTGATATACAAACAAATTAAACTATATATACATGTTCTAACGATAATGGTATAAAACAATTTAATAAAATTTTGTTTTGTAAAAGATGTAAAAAATCAAACTAAATACTATGTAAATCCTATTTAAGAATTTAAAAAGTATTACTACATAAAATATTTTTATTAAAAAATTATCTACCAAAAATTCACATTTAGTTTTAAAATATTAAACTATATAATTGCAGATTGAAGACATGAAATATTATAATATATTAAAATTTTAAAATTATTTATATCCGCAAATTTGCGGGCAACCACCTAGTTGTTAGCTTAAATGCAAGGTTTCAAGACTGTGCTCTAATTACCATAATCTGTAAGAGTATTAATCAGTTTACATGCTGAAGTCAATTAATTAGGTTACATGCTGGATTCCTTTAACTAGGTCAGACTGACAATTCTCATCTTTTGATTCATGTCTATTTTTCTCAGGATAAAACAATGTTTTGTGTTCCAGTGTTTGATTCGTTGATACGAAAATGACAGTGCTGATATGTGAACTAAAATGTTGCGTGTTTCAGCCTTTGATAGAGTAAAAGTTGAAATTCTCAGTGGCAAATAAATAAATATCCTAAGTGCGTTTACTTTTTCGATTAACCATCTGGAAAGAATTCTAGAATTGACCAAACTGGAACAATCAATAGATATGTGACTTATTGGAAAACTGGTGTAAGCTGGTTAATCCCGATACTGTATGAATAATGAAAACAAAGCACGGAAAATAGTCACGCCGTGTTTGCATAATCAGTAGGGTGAGGCTCATGGGCCAGGAGTGGTTGTAGAGGCTCACAAATTCTGACGGGCCGCGGGGTTACAATTAGTACGAGAGCCAAAACCTAATGAGAGTGTGTAGTCGAGTGGACTTTCACCATTGGATGGTGACAATACAGATGTGCAACGAGAATGTTGCACTCTGTTAGTGGGGGTAAATGTAGTACCTACGTGTTTGTGGTAGTTAATTAGGTTGAAATAGCTTATAAGAATTGATTTGGCTAACTATGACACAAAATGCACTTACTTTTTCGGTTAACCGGAGATAACTCAAGAATTAAACGTGCTTAAGCTGGAGCAATCAAAGGATATGTGACCTATCGAGAACCTAGTGCAAGTTGGTCAATCCATGTACTATGTGAATGAGGACAAAGCACGGGGAACGGCTACGTCGTGTTTGCATGATCAGTATATTAAATCTATCGGGTCTTTCCGATAACACAATGGAGAGTGAGGCTCATGGATCAAAAATTGACTTGCGGACTCACAGACGTTGGCGGGTCACTCACGAACGTTGGCAGGTCAGGGCATTACAAAAATCATGGTCATATTACAATTTTATAAAAAAAAATTATTTTTCAGTTTTGTAAATTATCGATTGGTAGCTTTTAAATGCATAAATTTTAATACGAATTGTACTAAAATTATAAATAATAATATTTGTTACAAATTTAATAAGAAAATAAATAAAATAAAGTACTTTCAAACAAAAAACAACCAATTTGAACTATATATTGAATAATATCTGAATCGAATCAAGTAGTTAGGTTAAAACTTGAAACCATCTGAATTCGAGAAGATCAACTCAAACCCGACTTAGTTTTTTTTTTGTAATATCTGATTGAAACCATTTTTTTCAAGAAAAAAAATCAATATCCAAAGAGACGGTATCCATACCCGAAAGCAGAGGCCTACTTAATATATAATGAAAAAAAAGATCAAAAAATGCTGACGCGTCGTGACTTGTGAGTCAATGGTGTCGTTTTCTCTTGCGTTCTTGGCATTTTTGCACTCAAAGTCTTCAACTTTTGGCTACAAGCTAATATCTTTCTGAACACATTACTATTGATAAGTCGCTTCCTGTCTTTACCAAAGTCCTCGCCACGTTGTAGTTACTTGATTATCGTTTAAATCGGCCTATGTCGGCCAGAAACACTTATGGTGGGACTTGTCTAAATCGTCCACACTTCCCTTGAAATCTCTGTCTTGATTGGGACATTAGGTGTGGTGATTAATTTTAATAGCCATGTTTTAAAGTCTGCACTGAAAGTGTTTGATGAAATGCCTGAAGAGGGGAGTTAATAGTGCTGTTCGTTTCATTGACGCAGGTTCCTGCGGCTGCGGCTGCGGCTGAGTCTGCGGCTGCGGCTGCGTCTATTCCTTTGGTTGTTGTTCGTTTTGCAGCCGCAGATTCAGCCGCAGCCGCAGCCTCAGACGCAACTTGTTGTTCGTTTCTAAGACGCAGGACATTGCCGCAGCCGCAGCCGCAGACGCAGAAAATAGATTTAGTTATGTTCGTTTGGTTGCCGCAGACGCAATTTTCATTTATTTCATATTTTAATTTTATGAATTTTGTGAATTTATACAATTGTATTTTAAATAAATAAAATGTAGATTTAAATTTGTAAAATTATATTTTAAATAAATAAAATGTAGATTTAAATTTGTAAAATTATATTTTAAATAAATAAAATGTAGATTTAAATTTGTAAAATTATATTTTAAATAAATAAAATGTAGATTTAAATTTGTAAAATTATATTTTAAATAAATAAAATGTAGATTTAAATTTGTAAAATTATATTTTAAATAAATAAAATGTAGATTTAAATTTGTAAAATTATATTTTAAATAAATAAAATGTAGATTTAAATTTGTAA
>NC_027748.1:28624532-28670003 GCF_000695525.1 Brassica oleracea var. oleracea | reverse complement strand
GAGAGAGCTCGAGCCGGAGAAGAGAGAGCTCGAGCCGGAGAAGAGAGAGCTCGAGCCGGAGAAGAGAGAGCTCGAGCCGGAGAAGAGAGAGCTCGAGCCGGAGAAGAGAGAGCTCGAGCCGGAGAAGAGAGAGCTCGAGCCGGAGAAGAGAGAGCTCGAGCCGGAGAAGAGAGAGCTCGAGCCGGAGAAGAGAGAGCTCGAGCCGGAGAAGAGAGAGCTCGAGCCGGAGAAGAGAGAGCTCGAGCCGGAGAAGAGAGAGCTCGAGCCGGAGAAGAGAGAGCTCGAGCCGGAGAAGAGAGAGCTCGAGCCGGAGAAGAGAGAGCTCGAGCCGGAGAAGAGAGAGCTCGAGCCGGAGAAGAGAGAGCTCGAGCCGGAGAAGAGAGAGCTCGAGCCGGAGAAGAGAGAGCTCGAGCCGGAGAAGAGAGAGCTCGAGCCGGAGAAGAGAGAGCTCGAGCTGAGGTCTGCGTTAGAGAGAGAGAGCACTGGGTTTGCGTTGGAGATCGAGAGAGAGAGCTCGGAGATGTGTAGATCGAGAGAGAGAGAGCTCGGAGATGTCAGAGATCGAGAGAGAGAGCTCGGAGATGTAGGAGCTCGAAGATGCGTCTATCGAAGAAAGATAGAGCGGCTGCGTCAATGGAGTTATGTTCTTTTTTGCAAATAATTAATTAGGTCAAGGGTAAAATCGTAAATACAGTAAATACACGCAGTTTTTTTACTCAGCCGCGGATAATTTCGGCGTCCAGATTTTGCAGACGCCAGACGCAGCGTTTAGACGCCGCGTCTAGACGCAGTAACCGCGTCAACGAAACGAACAAGATTTGAAAAAATAATTGACGCAGCCGCAGCCGCAGGAACCTGCGTCAATGAAACGAACAGCACTAATGTAAAAAAATGGTTTTACTGAGCTTTTTGTAAGTTCTTTGGAACTTAGCTTTGCAACTTGCATCAAAATTGAATTAATTTTAAGCTCTGCATTGTCCTTCTTGGAGATTTCAAAAGCTCCAAACTTGTTTTCTTTGTAGAATGTAGAAAGTTGACTACTACACGCTATTCTTTGTGGACAGTAAGATGAGAGCAACTTTTTTTTTTCGATTTTTTTTGTTTCATTTTGGTTGAATATTAATTTTCATTGACTTAACCGTCAACATGGTTTTTCGTTTGCTCATTTAGAATATATCTTGTACAGAAATAGGAATAACATATGAGAAAGATGACTATGGTTTTATTTGCTTGCTCTCTCTTACTAATCATCTCCCCTTCCTGTGGGTATGCAGCTATAAACACATCAAGCCCTTTGTCAATAGGACAAACTCTGAGCTCCCCTGGTGGGTTTTATGAGTTAGGCTTCTTCAGTCCTAACAATACCCGGAATCTGTATGTTGGGATCTGGTTCAAGGAAATCGTTCCTCGGGTGGTTGTGTGGGTGGCTAACAGAGACAAACCAGTTACAAACTCTGCGGCAAATCTCACCATCAGCAGCAGCAACGGTAGCCTGATCTTGCTTGATGGGAAACAAGATGTTATTTGGTCAACAGGAGAGGCTTTCACATCCAACAAGTGTCATGCCGAGCTTCAAGACACCGGAAACCTTGTTGTTATCGATGATGTTACAAGAAAAACTCTGTGGCAAAGCTTCGAGAATCTTGGTGATACTATGGTGCCTCAGTCATCGTTGATGTATGATCTCTCCCTCGGCAAGAAGCGTGTATTGACCTCATGGAAAAGTAACAGCGATCCATCTCCTGGGGGCTTCTCACTGGAGATCACAGCACAAGTCCCCTTGCAAGGCCTTATAAGAAGAGGCTCCGCGCCTTACTGGAGAACTGGTCCATGGGCGAAAACAAGATTCACTGGCTTTCCACAGTTTGATGAATCATATGTGAGTCCATTCTCCGTCGTCCAGGATTTAGCAGCTGGTGCAGGATCTTTCTCTTACTCCACGTTAAGAAACTTCAATCTATCGTATATTACCCTAACACCAGAGGGGGAAATGAAGATTTACTGGGATCAAGGCAAAAGATGGATGCATCACGTTACGGAGCCAGAACACTCATGTGATTTATACGGTACTTGTGGGCCTTATGGTCTGTGTGTGAGATCCAGTACCCCCAAGTGTATATGCGTGAAAGGGTTTGTACCAAAGTCAGATGAAGAGTGGAGAAAAAGGAACTGGACAAGTGGGTGTGTGAGACGTAAAGAGCTATCTTGCCTGGCGAACTCTCAAGGCAAAGACACAGACGTCTTCTATCATATGAACAATGTAAAGACTCCGGATATGCACCAATTTGTAAGCTTTCTCGATGCGGAAATGTGCTACCAAGGTTGTCTAGGCAACTGTTCTTGCACAGCCTTTGCTTATATAAGTGGAATTGGATGCTTAGTATGGAATGGGAAGCTAGTAGACACCGTTCAGTTTTTGTCTAATGGAGAAACTCTCTCCCTCCGTCTTGCACGTTCGGAATTGGGTAAGTATTGTTTTATTGATCTTTAGAGCCGGGACTACAACAGTTTGGATTAGTAACCCCGCATAATATAATTATAATGTTCTGTTTTCTGGTGAATGTCTCAGCTGGAAGCAGTCGAACCAAGATTATAGTAGGTGCTATCACCAGCCTTTCCATTGTCGCAATATTGATCTTTACCGCATTTATGTTCTGGAGATACAGAGGGAAACAAAATGGTGAGACACTGAAAAGCTTAGCATTTTTGTTTTCCTTGTCCGAATATTTTGTTCTTAATGAGTTTTACACTAACTGGTGCAAGATGCATGGAAGGATGAGTTTGAGCCACAAGATATATCTGGCGTAAATTTCTTTCAGATGCATACCATACGAACCGCCACCAATAACTTCAGTTCCTCAAACAAGCTTGGTCAAGGTGGATTTGGTCCAGTGTACAAGGTTTGTGACATTCTCTTCTATTTGCTTCTCCTTCTTGCTCTCCAGATTTAATCTGAAACTATGCTTCCAGGGAATCCTGCTAGATGGGAAGGAGATAGCCGTTAAACGCCTTTCTAGTAGCTCTGGTCAGGGTACAGAGGAGTTTATGAATGAAATAACATTAATCTCAAAACTACAACATAGAAACTTGGTTCGCCTTTTGGGATATTGCATAGAAAGAGAAGAGAAGCTATTGATTTATGAGTTTATGGTGAACAAAAGCCTCGATATCTTTCTATTTGGTCTGTCCTTTATTCCATTTACAGTTTTCCTTCTATCATATGAATACTAGTTGGTGTGCTTGTCATTAACATATTCTATGTTATTTGCTAGATCCAACTCTGAAGCTTGAGATCGACTGGCCAAAGAGATTCAACATCATTCAAGGTATTGCGCGTGGACTTCTCTATCTCCACCGTGACTCACGCCTTAGGGTCATTCACCGAGATCTGAAGGTTAGCAATATTCTTCTGGATGAGGAGATGAACCCGAAAATATCGGATTTTGGATTGGCTCGGATGTTTCAGGGAACCCAATTTCAGTACAGCACTCAAAGGGTTGCAGGAACTTTGTAAGAACATTGTCTTCAACGAAATGATTCATTCTTTTATCATCCTATTATTAACAATCTGGTGAAAACTGTTTTGATATTTGAACAGAGGATACATGTCTCCTGAGTATGCATGGGCAGGGCTATTCTCTGAGATGTCTGACATCTATAGCTTTGGAGTTCTGATGTTGGAAATCATCAGCGGAGAGAAGATTTCAAGATTCACCTTTGGTGATGAGCGCAAAGGTCTTGTTGCATATGTAAGTGAATGATTTTGACTCTCTTCAAGTGCAGACAATTCTAGTCACCATTACAAATTTCTTCTTCGTGTATTCAGGCTTGGGAATCTTGGTGCGAGTCCGGGGGATTTAATCTTTTGGATAGAGATCTTAATCATTCGTGCAAAGCATATGAAGTTTCCAGATGTGTTCAGGTTGGTCTTCTCTGTGTCCAACACGAAGCTGCAGACAGACCAAACACTCTTCAAGTAATGTCTATGATTACTTCAACAACGGATCTTCCAATCCCGAAGCAGCCAATATTTGCGGTGCAAACTCAAAATGTGGAAACTTCTAACGATGTTTCAACAATGTCTAAAGATCTTTTCTCTGTTAATGACTTGACGCACTCTGTGATCCAAGGGCGATAAGCTCTTATTATATATACTTCAGTCTATAGATTCATGAGCCTTAATATTTTTGAGATCTCACGTTTTGTTATTGTTAAACACAATGTTTGGCTGTAAATCAAAAATACACTTATTTTTGCGAGGAATTAATAAAATTTATTAATGGCATTTAAGTTTTTTGGTTTTAGGCCTACAGATACACCTAAATGGATTTATAATTAATGGGCATATATTTAAACGATATGCTAACTTTAAATTTAATATAAATATTCTAAGTATAAATATATTATGAACAATAAATAAATTAACAAACACTATTATTTTCATAAATCTATGTATCAATATTCAAAATAGATAATTCGAATATTATGCAGATTTTCAATACAAACCAAAACCTTATATCCTACACCATATATCATATACATATTTGAATATCAATTTTCCGTATATAATGTCATTTTGTACATAATATTGACATGGCAATTACGGTGTTTAAGAATATTTTAAAAATTATCTTAAAATCAATTTTTAAATCTAAAATAAAAATACAAACTTATAATAGGTTATTAATAACGAAAATATACTAATAGTGTCATATCAATAAGATTTTTTATATTATTATTTTTTATTTGGATAACATAATAAAATTTCATAATATTCTAAAGAATCACAAATTTATGTTATATTAAAAAATATATGAGTAATTTAATCAATTTTTTTTTAAAAAAATACTATCAGATATTTTGTGTTTTTATTGATTCAATGATGTCAGATCGCGGGTTAATTGTGAGTTTTTGAGTTTTTACTGGGTTCTATCAAAATTTTAATTAATTATTTTTTCATTAAATTTGAACCGGATTATGTACAATGTATCAGGTCTATAGGTTTAACCACGAATCTAGGTCGGATATGAAAACATTTCATAAAACTCAAAACATTATTATAAAACAACTACCCTATTTTGAAGAGAAAAAGAAAAGAAAATGACAAAAACCTCAATTGTTATGGTTTGAAACAAAAATAATGGTAGTTTGTAAATCAGTTTTCGATCAATAAATAAATAAAAACCCGTGCTTTCTAACTGCGGGTCAAAATCTAGTAATGTTATTAATTGTGCATCACAGTGATATAATGGATATTTGTACTGTTGTTCCCATATTGTCGGAGTTGGATTGAACCGCCATGCTTCTGGGCAAGGGCTGACTCTTTCTGTAAACGCCTTTGCGTTATACGCTGGAACTTTCGGGTTATGCGCTGAATGTGTTCCATGAAATGATTGAATAGATATCAAGTTTAAAAAAAAAGTTTGAAAGTCTAGAAATAGGAACAATAGTTGAGCCGCCCATGTCATGGGCCTGGGCATTCGGGTCCTCGTGTCGGATTCAGACCGGGTCTTGTCGGGTCCGAATTTTTCGGATCTTAAATATTTAGACCCAATAGAGTAATTAGAATTTGTCGGTTCGGGTCTGGGTCGGTTCGGGTCTTAGATAGTTGGACCCGATAGGGTAATTAGAGTTTGTTGGCTCGGACTGGGTCCGATTTCGGGTCGGGTTTTGGTTCGGGTCATGTCGGTTTCGGCCTAAAAAAACATCCAAAACACACAAAAATACTTGAAAATATTTAAATATTCAAAAATATGATAAATGTTATCTAAAATCTGGCCCAAATACATGGAAAATACCCAAAATTTTATCTGATTATCGGAATTATATTTTTGAAAATCTAATTTTTTACCCGAAATCCAAAACCATACCCGAAAATTCAAAATTGAAACTTAAAAAAAATACCCACAATACCAAAAATATACTGAAACACCTATATGTACCTAATATATACTAGAAATTTCGTGTTTTTGGGTACCCCACTCGGGTCTCGGGTTCGGGTCAGGTCGGGTCCAAGACCCGCGGGTCCTCCACAACAAAACCCAATAGGGTAGAAAGATTGGTTCGGGTCCTATCCAAACCGGGATGTTTCGGGTCGGGTCTTTGGATCCGGGTGAAATGCCCAGGCCTACTCCCATCAAAGCCATACCTCACTATCAGCCAACAGGTAAGGTTTTTTGGGTTTATGTGTCAGAGCTGATGAATCTACAGAGATCTTGTTTTATTTTTGAACTAGATGACTTTCCGCGATATCTCAGATAATATAATTTAAATACTACTTTTGGTAAATAAGTTGTGTATATATTTGAAATTTATAATAATTTCGATAAATTTTGTGATAAAAGAATCGATAGAAAAATTTTGATTGGTTAAATTATGTAAGAATAACATTAATTTTATATTAATCATCTCAGCACATGCATCTGAGAATTATGAAAAAAGCTAAAAAGAGAAACTACCATATATGAGTTATGATATATATATAGTATTTATATTAAATTATTTTTTTTAACGCTGATTTATTATGATCTTACGATTATGATATGAGAAAGATTACATAGACGATTCGACAACCGAAAATACTACATGCCTTCTGAAGACCTACGCCTAACTGCATCACCTAAGCCGTCCTATGAAGATCCATGTCTGGCAAGATTTACTTGCACCATGTTGAAGATCCCTTGTAAGCCTTTCTTCTGTAGTCTGCATAATTGTTTAATAAATCGCTCTCTCCGGGACTTGAAACCTGGTTTTCCTGTAATCTGCAATAAATTGCATAGTTTGAGATTCGAACACCAGACCTGGGTGTAGAAGCCTTTAAACCTTAACCAGTAGGTTACGGTGCTTCCACTATTTATATTAAATTAAGAAAATAGTAAATTTGAAAAGATTCTATAATATTACTTGGATATAATATAAATTTATTTTGCAATTTTAACAAATATTAATTTTTTTATCAATAAATATTAATTTTTTAACCAATAAATATTATTTTTTTGTCATCAATAAATATGAATTATTGGTATAGTTTAGTTCTGTACACAATTAATCAACAATATAAGATTAATTCAAAACATTCTGAAATATAATAGAAGTGATCCCGTAAATATTCTCAAGACATTTGTATGTTCATTTACTTTTATATTAATGTAATACATTATTTAATAAAGTAAGGGTTCCAGTCAAAATATATCTATAAATTCAGATAATTAGAAGAAACTTAAGGATATAAATAATTTTGGGGGGAAATTTTACTTTTACATTTTGTTTAGTACCACTATTCATATATACAGTTAGAAAGAAGACAATTTCAGAAATACCTAAATCATTAATAGGCAAAAGACAAAAATAACCCTCTCACAATTCTAACCTAATTTCCTATCTCTTTCTCCCTCGAGAGAAATCTTCGACAGAGCGACGGCAACGACAACACAACGAGATCGAGCGACGACAACGGCAACGGAAACGAGATCAAGCAACGACAACGGCGACGAGATCGAACGACGACGACAAGTTCGAGCGACGACAGCGACGAGATCGAGTGTATTTTCTCTCAAGAAGCAGACGAGATCGAGCGACGACGGGGAGATCGAGCGACGACGGGGAGATCTAGCGACGACGGGGAGATCGAGCGACGACGGGGAGAACGAGCGACGACGACGACGAGATCGAGCGAGAATCACAACTTGTAAGTAATTTTCTCGGATTTTGTAAGTTATCTATTAATAGTCCGATCTAAGAGAATAATTTCCGATAGTGAACATTGAGTTTTTGAAAATTTATAACCCTTTGTAAATCTAAGTTTTAGGAAAAAATGCGTTGAATTATGAATTGTTTGCTTTTACCACAAGCTGCTCGATCAACCTTTTAGAGTTTTCAAATCTCAATTCAACGCAAAAAAAAATTCAATTTTTAGTTTCTGCATCATGTTTCCATTGCTGCGACAGCTTAAAAATAATCCATTTTTATTGTCTTCCATCATTTGTCTCCAGCTTTCGGAGTGGAAATGAGTTCTGTTAGAGTCAAGTTGGTGATGATTTCAAATTGGGGCGTTGGAGGAGCTTTCATTCTTTTCTTTCACACGGTAGTGAATCCATATCCCATTTCTCCATTGGTTTGACTCTGACTTGATGCTTTTGAGTTATTTAGTAATGTAATTGACATGTTCAGTTCCCGACACTCATGGAAGAAGCTTGTGTTCAAGCTTATATGAGAGCCAAGACCTTGCCAGCACACATTTGCATCGATCTACAATGGTAATCACCATATTCATCATTGGCTCTTGTTTTTTTCTTAAGTCTTATTGACCAATCATTGACATTTTTTTTTGTTTTTTCTTGTGTCTTAGATTGCAGAGTATGTTCCCTTTAGCAGTGATAAAAGGTATGCTACAACGCAAGGGAATGCTCCACCTCAGCTGCAGAAAACTGTGTGTTAAATAACTCGGTTTCTGTTGTTCTTTCTTGCATTTTTCTCTCATATGTCAGTTGTTTCCTATGATTTGATGTCTCACATCAACTATTTACGAGTGCAGGATGCTGTTAGAGTGTCGACGGTAAGCCATGAATTTTTTTACGAACCTTATGCACTTCATGAGAAAATCCCGTGGTGGCGAAGGTAAGTTTGGCATTAGACTTACCTTTTTTTACTTATATGTTTTGAGAAATGATGTTTCTAATGCAAAGAGTCAACATGTCTGCATTTCTTTCACTAGGAATCACTTTTTAAACTCAAGTATAATCTAGTCTTTCGACATTGAAAGGCATAGCATAATTTTTTTCTTAGAATTGAGTTTTTTTTAAGAAATGCAAGTGAGTTACAAGTTTGTTGCTTATGCAGGTGCTTGTACGTGACATCTGAGTCTTTGAGAAGTCTCTATTCCACACAGGAGCTTGCTGGCGTCTCTGTGGCCATATTGAATTTCTTTCAAAGGATATAATCCAACCTGCCCTCTGATTTTTTTTTTGCTGAGTCAGTATCTCTACATAATTTGCATTCTTCTAGTCTTTGTTGGAACTAAAGGGTGAATGTTGTCTAATTAGGTTCTAGATAATTTTAATTTATAAAGACTTATAAAAGAATTTGTAAAGTCTATAAACAATTTATAAATGTTTATGAAAACGTTAAAGTTAATAAACAATTTATAAGGTTTATATAGGTTTATGGATCAATTAGAAAGTCCCTAAATCATTCATAAGAATCTATAACCATTTATAAAGGCTTATAAAACAGTTTATAAGAGTTTGTAACATAATTTATAAGGTTTACAAGAATATGTAAATAATCAATAAAAGTTAATAAGAGTATAAATCTTTTGTAAAGTTTATAAAAGAAAATTTTATAAAGTGTTTTTAAATCATTTATAAAATTTGGAAATAATTTATAAATGTTCATAAATTATTTGTAAGAGTATATAAACCATTTATTTAAAGGCTTATAAAGAAGTTTATAAAGTCTAGAAACCGTTTTTAAATGTTTATAAAAGAAATCAGTTAGAAGGTCATTAAATCATTTATAAAAGTCTATAACCATTAAAAAAAGCTTATAAGACAATTTATAAGATTTGTAAAATAATTTATAAGGTTTATATAGGTATGTAAATAATTTATAAGGGTTTATAAAACATTTATAAAGTTCATAAAAGTTTTTATAAAGTTTAGAAACTACTTATAACGGCTTATTAATCATTTATAAAGAGCATATAAACCTTTTATAAATGGTATGTAAACAATTTGTTTTTTCATGCCTCTATAAAATCCCTAAAGTCCCTAAAATCATTCATAAGAATCTATAACTATTTAGAAAGGCTTATAAAACAATTTATAAGAGTTTGTGACATAATTTATAAGAGTTTACATGAATATGTAAATAATCAATAAGAGTTTATAAATCTTTTGAAAAGTTTATAAATTATTTGTGAGAGTAAATAAACCATTTATAAGGTTTATAAAGGTATTTAAATAATTTATAAGGGTTAATAAAACATTTATAATGTTCATAAAAGGTTTTATAAAGTTTAAAAACCTTTTATAACGACTTATTAATTATTTATAAAGAGTCTATAAACCTTTTATAAAGGGTATGTAAATGTTTTATAAACCCTTGTAAAGTTTGTAAACCCTGATAGAACCCCGAGATGAAGTTTATGAAAGAACAGTTTATAAAGTTTGTAAATCATTTATAAAATTTGGAAATCATTTATAAATGTTTATAAATTATTTGTAAGAGTATATTAACCATTTATAAAGGTTTACTAATTTCGCTGAATTGGATGGACTTTATAAATGTTTTATAAACCTTTATAAAGGCTTATAATTAAATTCTTCATGCCTTTATAAATGGTTTATATACTCTTATAAATAATTTGTTTCTTCATGCCTCAAGAATATTACTACTTTCAGGAATAGGCAAATCTGTGTACTAAAAACTTCATCTCGGGTTCTATCATATTTGGTACTATCAGTGGTGACTTTGTGTTTCTATCTGCAACATAAAAGCATGAAACTAATAAGATTGTAAAATTATTTTATAAGTCTTTATAAATGTAAACAATGTAATAAAATCTCAGACATGAAATGAATAAGTTTTGACTATTATTTTATAAGTCCTTGAAAGTATTAAATTGTAATAAACACCTCAAAGATTTTGCTACTTCCAGCAACGAGGAAGTCTTGAGTACTAGAAACATCATTTCGTGTATGTATCATGTTTGACATAATTAATTGTGATCTATGCCTTTCCATTTGCAACATAACAACATAAACCCAGTAATTCTTATATAATAATTTTTAAGTCCTTATGAAAATGTAAAAGGAGTTCTAAATATCTCAAGGGCATTACCATAGACAACCTGTTTTCGCACAATCAAAGAGAGTGTGTACATATATTTTTGCAATATAAAAGCACGAAACTAGTGATTGTGTCAAAGTAAATAACAAAGCCTTATAAATAAAACATGACCAAAGAGTTAACCTCAGAAATTGTTGCACAAAAATGAAGAAGTCCTCCACTTTCTTTATGTTTGCTTATAAAAGAGGCCACTTGGAGATCATTCCTAATAAAAACTGGAAGAGCCTCTTTTGTACCAAAGAACCTCTTTTGTGTATTATTTATAAACTCTTATATAACTGTACCCACTAGTAAGAGTTTATAATTATTTATAAGTATTTATAAATTGTAGCACACACCAGATAGCGATTGATGTAGCTTACTCGGCTAAAACATGATTTCATGTAACAATACCGTTTCTAGCTGATCTCAAGGCAAAAGTAAACATATGTTTCATCGCGTTGCTTCCTCCTGGCATATCTGGTGAAAGAGCCACATCCTTCAACAAGGGATATATTGCCTCAACCCTCTTTGTATACTGTACAGAGACCATGCTTGTGATCAGAATCAAACAAACTCATTTTAAGGTTTAGTTTTATAAATACTACTACTTACCTTAACTCTTGTGGATGTACCAAGGAAGCTCTTTTGTACCAAAGTTTAATTTTGAAGGTGAGACATAGCTAAGATTTACATTGTTTATGTTGTCATCAATTCCAAAATCTTCTAAAACAACCACAATCAAAGCATTCTAGCTAATATCTTCATGAATCATATACTAAAAGAGTATCCTTGTTCATCATCCACTATGAAATCCCAGTGAATTCCATTTATTAGTTTCCATTCTCCACATATGGAACATATTTCGATCATCATAACCCGATTATAAGAATATGGGAAAAATACTCAAAGCGGGAAGGATCAACAAGATATATCGGTAAATACTTAAGAAATATGTTCTTCATTGATAAATATTTATAAGGTTTTATAAAATTGAGATTTAAAAAATTCATGTCAAAATCTTCGTCTCCCTTCGCAGAAACTGATTTTTGAGAAATGACGCTAAAACTAAACAAAAAGACGACGATCACCATCGATTATCCGGTACCTTTTAATCTTTTGTCGACTTGTACGTTTTAACTCCTCGTCGTCGTTGGATTTCGCCGTAGCTTCGTCGGATCTCGCCGTAGCTTCGTCGGCTCTCGCCGTAGCTTCGTCGGATCTCGCCGGACAACTCTGCAGCATCGTCCGATCTCGCTGGAGAACTTGTCACCGCCGGAATTCGTCAATGCTGATTTGAATCTGAGATGATGAGATTTAAATTATCATGATATGTAGGAGAGAAGAGTTAGCCTTATGTTTAATTAGTTAGGGGTATAAAGGTACTTTGCCAATTAAAATTTTAATGATAAAGTTAATTAATGTAGAAATGAAAAGTGGTATCTTCAAAGTGCTATTTTTGGCAATTCCCCATAATTTTGTTTGTCTTATAGCTACAGATTCAAATTCTGATAAAGATGAATACAATATTATTTCATTATAATAAACTGTAAATTAACTATTTAAATAAAATAATACATATTAAAACTTTAAGCCACATATTCTATAAAATATTATTTTAAAGATTGTTTCAAGCAAAATATTTAATATAAGATAAAACATATTCGTTTTGAAGATATGTTCTTAAAATTATGTTCTAATCTTACTTTTACTTATTTTATTTTTATATATGTACTAAGGATATAATACTTGTTATACTTTTGATATATATTTTTTGAGAATTATGAAGATCTTAAAGTTTTGACCAATACAGTGATTTTCAATTCATTATGTATATGTAGTTCTTTTTTGAGAAAGACTGAAGCATAATAATTAAATTCCGAATACTACATAGTGTTTACATATGATAAAGTTTCCACTAACTAAACATCTTACAAATTGATTGATGTATATGATTTTAAAGATTGAGTCGAGCAAAATATTTAGATTTATATCTTAATTCTGATTTCTTCTTATTTAATTAAGTTCAACTAATATGATAAAATATTTAGATTTCTATCATAATTCTTATTTCTACTTATTTAAATAAGTTCAAATTATATTTTCATCCTAATTCTTAATACTGCTTATTTAATTACGTTTAATTAATATGATAAATTTTAATTGAAAAATAAGCAAAATTTTCTAAAATTATAGAGAAGTTGACAAGTAAACAAAATCACTTCTTAAATTATATTATAAATAGATAGATATTGCAAGTAGGATGTCACATAAATCTAGCTCTTCTTTTCATCTTTTGGTTACATTCCTAGAAAATGTGGAAGGTGAAAGGCTTGTTTGTGATGTGAATGGTTAAATAGAAATCTTTTCACTTCTTTATGAATAATATTCAACGGCCATAATGGAAAATAAGGATCAAGTGATGCGAGTCTAGCGGATCAAGCGAATGGAACGGAAAAAAGTGCAATAATCGGATCTAGTGGTATAAATGTAGATCAAGCGGGTCTAGCGGTTAAAAATATATGTTTGAATGGTGAAAGTGAAGGGTGTTTAAGAAAATGGTGAAAGTGAATAAAACGGTCAAAACACTGTACCAATGTAAAATTAGTTATTTAAAAAAAATTTAAAGCCATAAATATAATTTTTTTCCGAAACATATAATATAAAATTAATTTAAAGTATGATGTCAAATAATAAGATATATTTTGTATGAAGTATTAACAAAAATTTAATTTTAACAAATTATAATAACAATATATTATAATTTGAAGCCATGTTTATAATTTTAACAAATATTAACAAGATATTATAATTTAAATCCATGTTTATAAATTTATTAAATTTATTATTATAGTGATATTATTTAATATTTTTGGTATGAAGTATTAACAAAATCTAATGTATATATTTAATATAATACATTCCAAAACAAATTTTGAAATACTAATATAAATTCTAATAACTGTATTAATAAATAAATTTATATAGTACTAGTTTTTAAAAATTTAAATACAATAAGATAAAAAGAATCAAATGCATTTAAAACACTCCAAACATGAAAGCTATGAATGAGAGATGGAACAAAAGATGTGTCATACACTCAAAGTGGACCATCTATCTTTTATCCCCATTGACAAGTTTAGGAGAAAAGATAAAAAATATAATAGATCATACACAAGTGGTCAAAATTAGTGGAACAAACATGAAAAAATGAAAGATCCGACTTTCACTATTAGAGGAAGAGTTCATACATTTTTATCGTGGATCTTGTAACATTATAGAAAATGATTAAGAAACTAAATCAATTATATAACTAAATTAATTATGAAAGACATTAGTAAGGATATTACTCTTTTGTTTACATCTTTAAATATACCAATGAATTTTGTATAAGCTTTGTTATACAACGTTGTAAGAAAAACTGCATTTTATTTAATGTATTTATAAACTATATATATAATTATATATAAAAATCAAAAAATATATATATATTTATTGAATTTATAATTTATTTTTTTAAATAACAATTTTAATTTAACTATGATAATTGAAAACTAATAAAAAAAATTTAGATAAACTATTTTAAATTTGAACAGTACTTTGAATTGCTTTTTATTCATTTTCACAATTCAAATATATTTTTTGGACCGTTTGATCCGCTTGATTAATTTTTGGAGTGTGATGTGCTCAAATTACCCCAAGAGCAACTCTATCAAATAAGAAATAAAATTCTACCGAGCAGCGTAATATCTCACACAATAGACATGAGTTTCAGATAAATCTAGGTTAGGTAATATAAAAAGCAATAAATAACAGGAAAGTAAATAGATGAGTTTGTTTGTTGATGGAGGAGGAGGGGTTGCTAGACTTAGGGTTTCATTCAGGTTATAAGAACTCGATTTCTAATGCAAAAGGCGACCTGCTATCGCCGCGAGTCTAATCTATTGACTAAGTCCAGTGTTTCAGCTGTCGTGTGTCAATACGGATCGAGCGTCGATCGATGCTATTGAATTAGCGTCGATCGATGTTATCGAATTAGCGCCGATCGACACTACCCTAGGAAAACGTTATCAAACTGATAGATTGGTTCACTAGATTCACTAGATCAGCTGTCGCATATATCTAACAATCCTAGCTCAGTAGAATTCATTTCAGATAGTAGACCATGTTATCGCATGCTCCTAATTGTCCTATGATCAGTGTTCTAATTAACTACACTAAAACACAAAAAATAAGTCCAATTCAGTGAAGGATCTAATTAATTGCCCT
Organism: Brassica oleracea var. oleracea; assembly: GCF_000695525.1. NCBI lineage: Eukaryota > Viridiplantae > Streptophyta > Magnoliopsida > Brassicales > Brassicaceae > Brassica > Brassica oleracea. The sequence continues at coordinate 28,654,907 of NC_027748.1, read as the reverse complement.
AGAAATTCTCTATCTCAGAAGAACATAAAAACCCTAGAAAATACCCTAAACCTAGAAGGTGGATTTACTCAGACGTGATAATTATCACAGAAAATCATAAAAAGAATAGATGCATAGAATTAATAATAAAACTAAAACCAAAAGAGTTTCAAGAGGAATATGAAGGAGTTTCTCTCTTCTCTCCTAAGCTAAGAAAAAATCTAAAATAATAGAATAGAAAGCATAGAAAGCGTAAAAGAGAGCATAGGCTAACCAATAACTTAGAAAACACATAAATAGAGTTTAGAGTCGGTCAATGGCATTCTGGTACTATGTGGTGCTTCTGGGCCCAAGTCGGTCATGATATAGTATGATATAGTCCCGGCCGTCTTATGGCATCAGGGTCTATCAAAATCAAGGGCCTGTCGTCGATCGAAACTTCTTTATATCTTCGGCAGCTTCCTCTCGCGAGGCAGACATACTATTCTTCAGTAGAACAAGCATAATTCTACTATAGGATGTTGATAGACCTCAAACCCGTGGAATTGGAAATCTAACTCAAATTTCTATCTTGTGTTAAAATATGGGCTCAATCGCACAATGGAAAGGTCTCCATCCATAGTTAAACTGCTGACTCATCTGTGCAGTTTTGCACCTAAAAAAGCTCCAGAATCACTAAAATTCTCCAAAACGTACCTGAACCTGAAAATACCCTAAAACAGACTCCAAAAACATATAATAGACTCAATAAATGTCATATACCATGGCCAAAATGCTGTAAAATCTATGGTATATAAACTCCCCCAACTTACCATTTTGCTTGTCATCAAGCAAAACATAAAATAGTTTGTGAAAGAGGTTTGAAACAGCAGGGATTCACACAATTTTTTAAACTATTACCTTCACCTTTGCAATGTTGCAAGCCACATCAGATCAGTGCTAACTTTAGAGGCACTTCCATGTACTAGACATTAGCTTAAAAACCAAACCATCCAGCCCACTGCTCAGCTGATTCTGCCTGAGATACCCCTCTACTGACCTTATAACTTCATACAAATATGTAGGGTTTGATCCTAGAACTCGATTTCTAATGCAAAAGACGACCGGCTGTCGGCGCGAGTCTAATTTATTGACTAGGTCCAATGTTTCAGCTGTCGTATGGCAACACAGATCGGGCATCGATCGATGCTATATAGCGTCGATCGACGCTACCTTAGGCAAGCGTTATCGAATTGATAGATTGGTTCACTAGTTTCACTAGATTAGCCGTCGCATGTTTCTAGCAATCTAGCTCTGCAGAATTCATTTCAGGTAGTAGACCATGTTGTCGCGTGTGCCTAACTATCCTATGATCAGGGTTCTAATTAGCTACTCTAAAACACAAACAATAAGTCCAAAAGGAGTTTCAAGAGGACTCTGAAGGAGTTCCTCTGTTCTCTCCTAAGCTAATAGAAAACCTAAAGCAATAGAGTAGAAATCATAGAAAGCGTAAAAGACAGCATAGCCTAAACAACAGCTTAGAAACACATAAATAGAGTTTAAAGTCGGCCAAGTGCATTCTGGTAATACCTAGTGACTTATGGGCCCAAGTCGGTCATTAAATAAACTCGACACGTCTTCTGGCGTCAGTGTTGATCGACATTAGGAGCCTTTCGTCGATCGACACTCCTTCATATCTTCGATAGATTCCTCTCGCGAGGCAGACATACCACTCTTCAGTAGAACGAGCATAACTTCTGCTATAAGATGCTGATTGACCTCAAACCGGTGGCATTGGAAAGATAACTCAAAGTTCTATCTTGTTCCAAGGATGGGCTCAATATCACCGTGGTAAGGTCTCCATCCATAGCTAAACTGCTGACGTATCTGTTCAGTTATGTACTTCAAAAAACTCCAGAATCATTAAAATTCTCCAAAACGTACATGACCTGAAAATACTCCAAAACAGATTTCAAACACATATAATAAACCCAATAAATTTATGTCATATACCATGGTCTAAATGTGGTAAAATCCATACTATATTATAACGTTAGATCCGCTTGATCAAATTTTGTTATCCACAATCCGCTTGATCTGCGTTTCCCACTTGGAGAAGTATACCATTCTCCACTCATGGTTATTCAAATTTCTTTACAAATCAAGAACAACTAGCAGTTCAACATTTTTTTATTATTATAATTTGCTGAACTGCAATTAACAAAATAAATATGATGAATGAAAGAATAACTACCTTGTGAGGGAACCGTATAAAAACTTATCTCCATTCAAACACAAAGTTATCTGCTGATGCAGCATGGGATACAAAATAAGGAAAATATTTTTTTAAAAAATTGTTATTTGGTGTGGATGGAAAGATTTCAATTTTTAGAGTCAAATCTGGTCTATGGCTTCGATTGGTGACACGTAGTATTACAAATGAGTTACAATAAAAATTACGATATGATGTATCTTGCAGTAAAAACTATGTGGTAAAAACTGTAGGTTTATGTGGTAAGTTTGCTGTAAAAATATGAATTACTATTTTATTAATATAAATGATTGGTAACCTTTTCGATGTATAAGTTGCAGTATCTATTATTTTTTAAAATATAAATAATATTTACTACAAATTTAATAAAAATATTAGAAAAAATAAAATATATTATATTAAAATTAACTAATGATACTGAATATACATAGGTATATAAGGCTCCCATATATATAAATAATTTATGAGCATAAATTTTTAACTACCAAAAAATATTAAAATCAAAATTATTAACAATTTAAATGACTAATTAAAGTGGCCTTTATACAAAATAGTTTATTTACATAACTTTTTAATTACCAAAAAAAATTAACAACTAAAATTATATAATTTTTTAACAAATTAAGGTGAAAATATTTTCTTCGAAAAGCTTATTTTGTATAATTTTGATAAATAATTTGGCTAACAAGGATATAACCATATTAAATTGTTAAATACTATATTGTATTAACTAATATAAGCTACACGTACACAATTACATGATTATATAATACTGTAAATTGTTAAATTTGTTTCAAAAAGGAGACGTGGTAGTGGTAGTTAATAGACAAACCCAAAAAAAAATTTATTTAACTCGAGTCTAATACATGAGATTTTTTTTTGATGTTGATTTAAGATTTGAGTTATCATTTTTACAAAGGGTATAACTCAAAATTGTAACTCAACAATAATCAATTATAACTCAAACACAACTTCAAAATTCTAAAAGTAATTCATGATTAGTAACATTTTTTATTTAAATGCTTAACTCAAATTAAATCAAGTGTACTACATGTTACCAATCAAAGCCAATATGATTTTTAAAATATTTTAGGGTGGGATTGGTAAGTATTAGAGTAATTGATAGTAAATAAGAGTGTAGAAATTAGGAAGAAAAAAAGTGAAAAATTAGAGTAAAATAGAGTAAAAGAAAAGAAAATATTATTGGTAGTGATTAGAGTAAATGTGAGTAAATGAAAGTAATAGAGTTTATATGAATAATAATAAAGTTTAATATTTATTAACTTATAAACAATATAACAAAATACATATTACATTAAACTATAATATATAATATATTAAATATTTTTAAGCATATTACAATACATATATAAATGAAAGCTATTTTCACAATAAATTAATAGATATTAAAATTACAGTATACTTTAATGCCGCCGCCACCGAGATCTACGTTAATTTGCTGCCCATATTTGTTCATCAATCTGACCACGAGCTATTTGCATATACATTCAAGCTTATGATTCTTTTTCGCTTCTGAAATTATTTTCATCATGCTCATCATTCTCAATATATTTTACTTCTTCACCATTATTCTCGATATCAATGTTGTCAAAGTCATAATCTTTAAAATTATGCTGAAAATAAAATTATGCAAGTCCATCGTAGAAAATGTTACACTTCTCTGTCTGGAAATATCATATATAGGAAATTCATTCAGAACCCTCCATTTTCTCTTCCAAATTCCAAATTCCTGTTCCATAACAGAACGTAGGGACGCATGACACCTATTATACATTTCTTTGCTTGTTTTAGGTGGTTAACCATTATTGAATTCTTATAGATGATATTTTGTGCTCTCTTTAAATTATTTTTGATATCGAGCTAAATATCAGTACCCATTAGCATATCCAAAATCAATAATATAGTATTTATTTTCCAGAGGTATATGAAACATTGGATCTTCTCGAATTACAGTCGCCAGCACTCGGGCATCATAGGATCTCAACATGGGAAGATCCCTCTATTCTAACAAAACAATATGTTAAAAGCATTTATAATCACATATGACCAAAACATAAGGGTAGAACTTCAGTTTCTATTTGTAAATCAGAGACCTTCTCGACCTGATGGGACCATAACTGGTACTTGCGTTCCATCAAGAGCACCAACAAATCCATGAAAATAAGTTTCATATTTTTCATCCCTCTGAAAATGGTTGGAGATGGCTATAAGTTCCCGGGTAGTTTGTGGCCGTACATAATCTACAACCATTCCATCCATTGCTTTAAGACCATCATGAAACTTTTGCCAAATAGTCTCTTGGGAATGTCCAAACCTTTGTGCAATATCACAATAAGTATCATTTTGTGAACAAAATATTAGAAATATTGCAACACTCTCATCAAAACTTATGCATCAGGAGGATTCTAACCCATAATGCTCATGCGGTATTCCACATAACCGTGTGAAAGCCTCCGGACTCATCTTAATAAGTGTCTGACATGAAATATTATTACTGTAAATTTGATCTCGTATAATAAGCCAACTTTTTTCCTGATTCGAACTCGTAGGTCATTACCAAAATATCTTGAATAATATTGCAACATAGGAGATATGCAAGCGTTCATGTCCTCCTCTTCTTCTAATAAGATCAACTCGCAATCTCTTCATCATTAAAGCTTTTTTACTCCTTTTGACTGTAATTTAGTAATTCGAAATTCCTGATAATTCATGTAGAAAATAGAGTTAGAAACTGAAGAAAAAATATCTATTCACCAATAAAAAGAAAATTTTTATTAATTGACCAACAAAAATAATTTTGTCCATAATTGCCCCTACTCTTATTAAAAAATTAAACATTTCAGGAGCATTTCCAAAACTTGATCATGAAAACATATCAAGTGACACCTCGAAGCTACCAAAGTTATGAGAAGTTTGAGAGTTAAATCCTCCTGCTGTTTGACTACGAACAATGTTTCCTATGCCATCACAGTCATTTTCATTGATGTCACCTAAGAAAAATCTATGATCTCCAACAGATCCTTCACCCTTAGAACCTGCTCCCACGGACCCTCAACCACCTGATTCACCAGCCAAAGATCCACGAGAACCATATGCAGAACCAACTGATCTTACATAACCACTTCCACTTGTGTTGTTCGCCACTCGTTGATTAAAAAGCTCACAAACTCATCACGAAGACCTTTGTCGTTCATCAACAACTTGTTTGCTTCCTACCAAAATGTATTCATTTGCTCGATAGGCAAAGATTAGAGTACAACAAGTGCATCACCATATGTCGGTTTTGTGTTATGACGCGAGCGCACAACATCTTGAAATTTTCCACAAGATTCCTCCATCCGTCGAAATCTTTCATCAATCTAAGCTTCAAAATTGGATCTTCTTGTATGAGCACGCTGTGTTGATGATGTACTATGAACACCTGAAGATGATCTTCTAGTCGTGTATAGAGAATGACGACTTACTTCTCTTGCAGAATGAAAAGGTGATCGTGACAATATTTCTGCCTCTTCATCAGATGCACTTAGATTAACATAAAGGTATCAGGTTCAACCATATTTATCTGTTCCACTCAGATGAATATCATCATTGGTTTTTTCGTCATTTTTGGTGTGCTGGAAATGAACGGCGAGCATGTATGGTGAATAATGATTATATTGTTCCACATCATGTTCACCATATATTTGGTCAACTAAATCTTTGAATGGAAGAGGATTTTTTTTTTGCAACACAATTATATATTTGCGATTGCATGGAGTAAATTTCTGAAAATTTGACAAAATAGGTCATATAATTAATACTTATGTATTTTTGCTATATATAGTTATTAATGATAAGCTATTCTTATATGAATATACAAAATTTTAAAATTGTAAAATTACTGTGCATCTATCCTCCCACCATGATGTTAACATATTTATATTTCATGTTGTTTGATCAATATCTACTCTTATACGCCCGCTTAGTATGTTGTTGTACTGTCACAACCGTCTTAACTAATCGCCTCTAACATTCATCTTCGACTTCCATTAAACTGACTCTCCAGTTAGTTCATAAAATTTTCTTCTATTTTATTTTTTTCCAAGACCTGATGGTAATCTAATTGTATAGTCTTCTGCAACTAGTTAAGAGATTATAAATTCAAGAAGAATTATCGTAGTTCTAGACGTCTATGCTAAATTATTTTAAAAATAAAATTATTATTAAATATTACTTAATTTAAAAAATAAATTTAGTTTTTAAAAATTTACGTACATTATTTGTTGAAACAACCCCACTTGTTCCTTCTCTCCATGATTTGATGATTTTCCATACCTACTTCACGAACCATTATCACGACTTAATGATTCATCACGAGCATGATCTCAACCACTAATTTAACGTGCGTTTCATATGTAATAGTAAATAAAGAAAATAATGTTATTAAAATTTAATTATATTTGTTAAAATATATAATATATTAATCGTTAAAAACTATTATCCATTTTGTAAATTTTAATTTTCATTAAAAATAAACAAACAACTATATGTATATTGCATATTATTGTGTCATATTTATTTTGAAAAAAATGGATAATTTTTTTTAAAGCAAACACTGTAATTTTTTTTAATGAATAATTCAGTTTTAGTTTTTAGTAATTAAAATCAAAATATATGTATTACTTATCTCTTTAAACATATTTAATTTTCGAATAATTACATTAAATACAGTATATATTATATAAAATTGTTCATATTATATTTATATCAATCATTAATGCATATCTAAATACTATCTTTTTAAATATAAAAATATGATATATTTAATTTAAATTAATAATATATATATATATATATATATATATAGAATTAATAATTAGCTATTAATAATACCAATCCTAATTAATTTCAACATGTATGCCTTTTCATTATAATTTAATCATGTCTGTTTATTTTACATTTTGTTCATAACCGTTTATTTTACTTTTTTGTTTATAACAGTTTTCATTAAAATATATATATATATATATATATATATATATATATATTTTTTTTTTTTCTTTTTAATTTATGTCATTTCTATTTTTTATTATGTTTTGTGTGTTTCGTAACCGTATATTATATTTTCTGTTAATTACTATTTTTATTTGGAAAATTGCATCTTTTTCACTTATGTCTTTTCAATTCCATATTTTTTTTTGAAATTCATTTTAACTTTATATATATAAATTTCTGGTTGAGATTTAAATAAATAATTGTAACCATTTAAATGAATTATTGTAACTGTTTGGATGAATATTTGCAACGGTTTAAACGAACCATTGAATATTTGATTGTTAACCATTGTAAGTTATGGTGTTTAACCTTTGCAAGTCGATTAACCATTGCAATCTTTTGTGGTTAACCATTGTAATTTATGGTTTCTATATATACAATAATTGTGACCAATGAAAATGCAACAATAAGAAACATTGAAACAAAGAAAGAAATAGATTGAAAAGGAGAGATTGAATACTCGAAAGGAGAGGAGTTCTTGTTCTACCGGGCGTGAATATTATTAATGTTGTCGTGTTTTCTTTATCAAAACAAAGTGAAAGGGAGATGAAGAGATTTAAATATGTGTATTGATATGAGTGTACTATTCTAAGATGAGAGAATCATATAATAGTCGTTATAAGGAGAAAACTACCATTTTAAAATATTATAACAGATAAAGTAAGTGGTCCACTTGTGATTGTAATTGGATAAAGAGGATAACAAATTTACGCCATGTTGAGCGATAATAAGAAAAAACTGGTGTGACTGTACTGTAATTTTATAGTAAAAGCTTACTCAATTTTATAATTTACTCTACATTCAGCTAAAAAACTACCAATCAAGTGGAAAAAAATTAATATTTTCTTTGTTATTTTACTAGTTACTATTTAAATGAAAGTAGACCATCTTTTTTCTTTTTTTTGAAACACGAAGGTAGACCATCTTATTTTTCTCTTTTTGTTTTTGAAGTGAAAATGTCACTACAACTAACTTTTTACTTTTGTTATTTATTATATATTTCATTTATTATATAACTTTTACTCTAACTTACTTCCATTTAATTACTCTCATTTATTCTAATGTTTGTCAGTCACACTCTCTAAGTTACTCTATTTTCATCCAATTAAGTTCTATTTTTTGTCTATTTACTCTTAAAATGAATAAAAATAGTCTTATCAATTACTTCACAATACACATAAAAAAATGTTACACTGGATTTGTGATTTTTCTCTTCAGCTTTGATTGTATTGTATATTTAACCCAACTAATAAATGTGGAATATATTTTACCCCATGTTATACTAGCAGTTGTCAATCAAGTAAATCATCGTTATTGCATGTTTATTTTTTTTATGATCCAAACAATAAAAAAATTAACTCATGGTTGCGCTCAGTTTTGTTTAAGTAATATTTTTCCACCTTTTTCACTTTTCATTTTCTCTCATTTCTATTTGTCATTTCTTTAATTTACTACTAAAATTACCAATCACACTATTTCTATTTTTTTTTTTTTTTTTTTTACTGTTTTACTTTGCTAAGTCACAATTTTTATGATATTTCATTTTTTTTTCACCTGATTGGTTACCAAATGGTGAGATCCAGCCATCATTAAAGATTCTCCACCCATTCGCGTTTACTCTAAAATTATTTTATACTGAGAAATTTAATAGAAGAAGACAAACAACTGAACAAGACCATAAGTGGAAAACAATATACGAAAACAAAAGTCATTTAGTGTGTGAATGTAGAGGCATTATAATGACAGTTGTACTGCATATTGGCTTTTCTGTCATGTGCTAGCCATTCACATTTTTTATGTTTCTAGAAATAAAAGCAGAAGACATGCACAATGTGGCATATTTTTGTCTTTTTTTGCCTTCTGCAAGTGTTTTTACCACCATAGCTTTTGAGATATTTGACCATTCCACAATTTTCTTAGCCAATAGATAATTATCAGTGAAATAAATTAATTTTAAAAACATTAATTCATCATCTATAAATAATCGGTTACTAGTTCAACATTCAGTCGTTCAAAAAAGTATTAGACAACAAATATAATACTCTCATGCTGTGTAGTGTGGCAGTTAGAAAAAATAAAGTATCGTAGTTTTCTGTTGTGATGTACTGATGTTACATTTGCCTCATTCCTTCTCTCAACATAAGGTTATATTATCTTGACTTTTATTTTATTAGATTGTATATAGTTATATACATGCTACAAATTCAATAAAAATGGCCAAACTTTAAAATTTTATCGTTTCAAACGTAAACCCCAAGAACTCAACCTCGGAATAAAATTTCAAGTAAAATTTCTTATCTTTTGCTGGATGATTCTTCTTCATCTTATGAATCTGATTCATCAATGTCTTTTGAAAAGTTCCGTCAAGTTGATGAACTAAATAGTTCATCATCTAGTTCAGAGTCAAATAAAAATATATTCATGTCCTTAGAAAAGATCAAGAATTACAACTTGAAATCTTACATTCCATTTCAGATACTAACCTAAAACAAAAATTTCTTGGAAAAAATCATTTCTTCCATAAATGAAAAAGATGTAAAAAACACTGATAGTTCTCCAAAATCTCATAGTCCAACATCCTCCAAATCCTTATATGATCTTACCACCATTCTTAAAAAACAAAGAAATACATTTTGAGAACAACGATACAAGATCTTAGGATTGAAATCAAAGAAGTAAAAATGATCTGAAAACCGTTCTCAAATAAAAACAAAACAAGATTCTGAGTATTTTCACTCCATTAAATCTTCAATCAAAGGTTATCATTCTGAAGTACAAAAAAATGATTGCTTAGATACCAAAAATGAAAATCTTAAAGAAAAAATTCAGTTCCTAGATATGGCCCCCAATGATTTAATTTTTGTTTTGAGAGAAATAACCTCTCAAAAATATAATATTAGGGTCACCATTATTTTTTTATGAAAATTAAAAAAGTGATACAATTGCATTATTCGGCATTGGTCCAGACCTAAATTACATTAAGTTTGAGCTCATTCCAAAATGTTTTCATCTTGAAACTCGAGAAAAATTATATGATGCAAGTAACTTTAAACTTCATATAACATTTATAGTGGAGGATCAATTTTAAAAGAAAATATTTTTATTGAAATTGCATTTGTCCTTACAGACGATATATATCAAAATGTTATTTTGGGTACACCATTTATAAATTTTATTACACCAAGTAAAGTTATGGATGATGCAATTTCTTTTTAAGAGAATCAAAATTTAAAGTTATCTTTTAAATTTCTTGAAACACCAAAGAAGCGAAGTTTAAATCTGATAAAAGCATGTTCGATACAAAAAACATTTTCTAATATTTATATAGATTGTTGAGTTAATTAAGAATGTGCTTGAAAGCATCAAGTATGTAAAAAATTAGAAGAAAAAATAAGTGGCAAAAAAGGTTACAAGGGTGCATTAATTGTAATTAATTTGAAAGCCCTCAAATATAAAAAAAAATGAATGCTTATTCTCATGGTGTAATATGGTATCAAAAGTCAATAACCAGCGAAACAATTACATTCTGGGACACTTTTTGAGATATAATTACAAAGTCATTTCTATATTGAAGCACACTTTGATAAGAATAAAAGACCAAAACCCATTAACTAAATTATCTAACACATTTACCTTATAACCTAACAAAATTATTTTACTCTTTTCTATATTTTTTATGATGCTATTTCAAGCTTTCATTTTCGTTCTTCTTGTTTCTATTTTTTCACTTGTACAATTTAGTTAAATACTACAAGCTTATCCTTTCATTTTAAAGTGAACCATGTATCCCTCACTTATCACCACTATCATTGCTCAATTTCACCTTCCCGATTGGACAGTTTAGATTTGGGGAGATGTAAACATTGATCCAACTCTTACGGTGAAGATGAGTATGATCTAACCACAAATCCAACTCTTCCAAAAGGCTAAGGGTGTGATTTCAATGAAAGCAAGATTGAAATTGTTGTTGGAAAAGAAATGATGATGGGTGACGAGGAGCATTTTGTTATTCTCAGATTATGACCAAATAGGAAAAAAACGCATGATGAAGTGGTCATGTTATGTTCATGTAAGATGGTGATGATGATGATGATGATGATGGTGGTGATTCTGGTTTCAACGTGATAATATAGATTTTTTCTTGACTGAAATTTTTAATTAGTACCCTAGTGGCTAAGGGAGAAAGAGTTAATCTAAGTGTGACAAAGTTTTTTTTAATTATTATTAATGTGTCAATGTCCATGGATGATGAATATTTTAAGTTGTTATTATTTTGTTGTTCACTTGTTGTATATGAAAATATTTGGTAGGACCTTTAGATAGTTATTGGGACATGAAGTTTGTGATTCTTCTAAGTATCATTCACATTAATTAAGTGAGGGTCAAAAATAGATGTTTTCTCTGATTTTCAGTAGTATCTCTCTCGCTTGTCTAGATGTTGTTGATGATGAACTAGTATCTAGAGCTCGTGTTTCATGCTTGATTTTGTTTTTCCTTTCTTCTTCTAGTTAAAATTTTATATCACGAACCTTAAACACTTAAATACAATTTACAACTTAGAAGAAAATAACATTTAAAAAATTATACATTAACCTATATCTATGTCGTTGTCCACATGAACCTTTTGACTACATTTCTACATGTATCTGTCTACATATACCTTGTTTACATGTATGTCAGAAATCCTTATACATACTGAATTTTTCCAGACCAATATGTCAGTATCACTATTGTTCAAATCAATCTTCTCTCGTCTACAAATTTTAGCAAAGGAAAACCTCCTTTCATCCAAAATTTACCATCCATAATTTTATCGTCCATAATCTTATAGATAATATTCTTCCATCCACACATTTCTTACCTACTTAGTTTTTAAAATTTATTTCTCCTAATATACTTTTGTTGCTCTTTTCTTTAAACAAAATTTAAATAATTTTATATCCCTTGTAAGATCTTATTTAAATATGTGTCACGTGTCATCATTTTAATCAAATCTAATATTCAAAATCGTACACATTGTCTCAACCATAATTCTCTCATTCATAATTTTTCAGTCGATGAAAACATTTCCATCAAAAACTATTTCTTTAACCATATCCACAAATAATATGTATAACTAAAATATGTCCACCCAATATCATAGCCACTCATAACTTTTTTACAGAAAAAAATAATTCTAAGTAAAATATATAAAAATAGATATCAAATTATAGAAAAACAATAATGACTAATTTGAGGCAAACATTGTTTATAATTTATAAATATTAAAATAAAAATATAATATAATATGTAAAGGGACTAACAAAACTTTCTCCACTAACCAATATCTAATGAAGTTAACCTCAAATGAGAAAATTGTACACTTAATTCACACCATTAGATCTTCTTTCTCTTTACAAATCCAACATCCATTAAAATCCTACCTTCTTATACACCTAACATATTAATTCCCCAAACTAAACTAAAACAATATAGTCAAACATCTAACTAATTCTCCCAAACTAAACTAAAACAATATAGTCAAACATCTAACTAATTCCTAACTAAGCATTCTTCTACCGCAAGAGCATTTTCATCCACAAACAGCCTGGACAAAAGTTCGTAGATGCAAGTGTGTTGATTGAGGTGCGTGGATGAAGGGGCATGGACGCATGAATATTGATCCAAATATGTGTGTATTTTCATAGTTAGATTTGCATGGGCATATGCAATTTCGTTAAAACCATCATATGTGAAAAAAAGAAGAGGATAGCATTGTACAAAGCAAGAATGTTAGTAAAGAAAAGCACATGATATTATAAAAGAATTGAGTTCTCTTTCATTTGAAAGTTATACATTCACAAGATGAATTTGGAGATAATATACTAAAAACATAGATAATGAAGCAGATAATAAGAAGACTATGTGGGTTCGATGTTTTTGTAGATGTTCGAGGCATATTTGTTTGGAAGTCGTCAACGAAATGCCAAACATTTGATGAAGGTTCGTGGATGTATATGGCATGGATAAATGACTCTATCTAAAACACCCTAATCCAAAGCACACTCTCAACAACAGCCTAATCCAAAGCATACTCAACTAGAATCCAAAAACATAGTCAATAATTAGGGGTGCTTTTAGACTAATAGCATAAGTCTCTCACTTCACTGATGGCGTTAAAAATATAAACTACGAAAGAAAACTGAAAGTCGATTACAATAATTGAGGAAAGGAGACTCAAAGTAATGTGAAATTGCAAGGTCACAAGTCAGTAAGACATAGACGAAAGGAGACTGAAGGGAATATGAAATTAGAAAGTTGATTACAGTGATAAGTTAGGAATTCATAGTTATTTTTGTTGTAGAAAATTTAGAGCACTTCATTAGATTGAATGCTTGAAAAAAATAAAAAAATAATATAAACAAAAGTGGTAATGAAAAATATAGAATATGTGCGTAAGAAAAAAGGAGAATAATATGTTGATAATTTTGTTGAGTTAAAATAAATATATATAATAGTCAGTGTCGGCTTTGATCCAGTGCTGAGAGTGCATTTGCACTGAGTCCACTATTTTTCAAAAGTCCTGAAAAACAAAAATCTTAATTTATTAAAACTAATACAAATAATTATGATCATAGTTTACCGATTTAATATGAACTAGATTTTGATCTGCGCGTCCGCGCGGATGTATTTTTTAAAAAATATGATGCTATTTATTTTTTATGTCACTATTTAGGATTGGGCAGAAAACTCGAATTCAAAGAATCAAACCGATCCCAATCCGAATAAGTAGTACCCAATCCGAACCGAATTTGATTAAATATCCGAATTATTCAGAATTTTGGTATTTGAAGAACTGAAACCTCCGATCCGAACCGAAGTATTTTGGGTATCCAAAATAGATTTATGTACTTATATATATTAATTATTTTTAGATTTAATATATATAAAAATATCCAGAATATATATGATACTTTTACGTTTGTTTAAATACTTGAAAATATATACAAATAATCAAACGTAAATATCTAAAAAAGTTAAAATATACTCAAAACTCCAAAAATACTTAAATAATTATTAATTCTATATCCAAATATTTAAACCAAACTAATTTAAATTGGTTATCCAAATCCGAACCGAATCATCAAAGATCTGAACCGAATACGAAATCCCAAACAGATCCGAAAACGAACCTGAACTCTCACCCCTAATCACTATTATATATCATATATGTGTCATCATAGGTTACAAAAACATATGTTAACATATAATTAATCATATTTTATACGTACCATCAAAGAAGTTTTCTTATAATTAATAATATTTTATATGTACAATCATATAAATAATCACATATATTATATTTTTAAATTTCAATGTAAAATATAAAAACCATAATTTAAGTTGGTGTTTGAAATTGGACTTTGTATTATATTTTTCGTATATATATTGAAAACATTTTTATAATGGCTATTAGAAAATATGTTAGTAAAATTCAAATTTTAAATATATGTATATTTTTGAATGAAATTTTGATATAAATTAATTTTAAATTATTATTTTAATTTGAATATATATATCAAATAACATAACTTCGTTACTTTTTAATGTAATATAATATAAAGTCAAAAGCTATTTCATTTTTCGATACTATCGTTTAGTTGAAGCCATGTTTGATGAAAGACGATAGCTTAGATCAGGTCATATATAAGCCAATGGTTATTAAATGTCACTCAAATTACAGTCAGTGGTTATATATAAGCCAATGGTAATTAGATGCCACTCAAATTACAGTCATCGATTCCAAAAGAAAATCGAGATAAACAAAGACGGATAATCACTTATAAAATGAAATTAAAGAACACAAAACAACGATGAAAAAAAATATTTCATATCTTATTAGTTCATTTAATAAATAAATCCAAATAAACTATATTTACATTACATAACACACAAAAGTTTTAATCCCATTATCTACCACCTTCTAAACAAGCTTGCCTTTCCAAGACTCTATCGCTCTTTTTATCTAACAAGAATTTACAGACTTATCCAAACCAAAACATAAGAACATAACTTAAAACTCCTTTTTCTTCAATCAAGGATCATGAAGAAACAAAGTCGATAGCCTCTAACCAAGTTGTTTGATTCAGTTGAATAGAGCCACTGAGACTCCAGAGTTGTCCTTGTTGCGGTTTATCCGCCTATGCCTTTTCTGCAATGGGGCTGCTGGAGCTTCGATCTTGTCCTCGCCAAAATCAAACGGTTTGTCTAAACCGTATCTGCCAAGTTGGAAAACCAAAGTTTTCCGAGGTGTACTATACGCGAAATGTGACTGCTTCGCTATTAATGTCTGTAATAATAAAACCAGTCAGATCAACAGAATGGAATATCATGGATTCTACTAATGGTCCCAATTTTACTTACTGCTTCTCTTATAGTCTTTGACACATGAAACAGTTGTTTCAAGTCTTCATGCTCGACCCCACAGATAATCTTCACCTGTAATAGTATTCAAAAATCTGTTGGTAAGTCTTATACCGTGAAATGGTCAAAGTTTGATTTCAAACCAAATACACATAGTAATAAAAGTTTTCCGAATATGGAAAGTATAAATTTAACCCTCAGAGAACGAGATAGCTTTTGACTTTCAGCTTAATCTATAACTTTCATTTAACATAAATCCCAACCAACTAACCAAAAATTAATAGAACCCACATATCATAAAGGGATAACAACCAGTTATTAATGAAATTAAACACTTCATCCACAAACAATAGTTTGATTTTTAGCTCAATCAAATTAAATGAGGTGAAATAACATGAAATCTCAACAAACTAACAGAAACAAAAAATCACCCAAAAAAAAATTGATGAGATTAAACAGAATCATGGCCAATACGATTTTGGATCCTTTTTTTTTTTGGTGAACTACGATTTTGAATCTTAAAACAATAAAAAGGTTTTAACTTTCAGCTCAATCAAATAAATACTCAGTAAATCTAGACGAAATCTCAACTAACTAATAAAACCCATGAAATAAAATGTGATCAAATTAACAAAACTTTCTCATTTTCAATACGATTTTGAATCTCAGAACAACAAAAAGGGTTAATATTTAAGCTCAGTTAAACTAATTAAACCAACCCAGAAATCAGCGAAAGACTAAAAGAAAGATTTAGAGATGAAACTAACCAGAATATCTAGAGGAAGATCTTCAAGCTCTCGGCTTTGACCACCTGTACCCAAAGTTTTATCACAGAGCTTCTTCGATGAGATTGTTCCAACAGGTGAAGTGAAAACCGAATCTCTAGTCTCTGAAATGAGAACCCTCTTCCTCCCGAAACCTCTCTTGTACTGAACCAACTCTAACTCTATTCCTAATCCTCCTTCTTCCACACCACGACGTTGCTTCAAGTTCGACTTCTGGGCAACTATTCTCTTCTTCCCCAATGCCATTTTTTTTTGCTAAATCGATTCTTACTTCACAGTATCTGCACCAGAAAACAATTGAAAAAACTCAGATATTTGTTTTTGAAATTAATAAACTCGAAAAACAGGGGATTTAAATAAAAGAAGCGAACCTATATACTCAAAATGTCTCCAAGTATGTTTGATGAACAAAGAGCTGAGAAAAATGAGTGATTTTTCTTTTTCGAGTTGTGACAAGAGATGAGCTCACCGGTCTGTGCTTATATAGTAAAGATATTATCTTTTTCTTTTCTTTTTTACTTTTTAAGTCAAATTAATTTATTTTATTGAACGAGAAAACGCCCGAAACTTCCTTTTTTTTTTTTTTTGTAACACTCGCCCGAAACTTCCTTAGCCAAAATATCTTCCATTTTCTTATTTTAAATTTATTTACCCTTCGTTCTCCCTCCTTTCTTGTGGTAAGCAAAAGACGGCCCAAAAACTAGCCGTTGGGAAAACACGTGGTGTACCCTGAGTCAGAGTAGGAATCAACGTGCTGAGGTGGCGACAAGCTGTTCGTTTGTCGGTTTGGTCTCACACGGCTTGGTTCTTAGGATTCCACCAGCACCAGAGGAAATCTTTAGGGTCTCTGACACAGTCCCCTTTCTTTAATGCCTAATCTAAACATTTATCAGTTATCACCGACCAAATGATTCATAGGATTAAGTTTTTTTCCTTCAATTTTTTTTGTTGATCTTTTTTTTGTCAACAATTTTTTTTGTTGATTACTCCTCTCTTTCATCCAAATAATGTTTATTATTGAATTTTTTGTGCAATTTATTGGAACTTAAGTTCTAAAAAAAGTATTATATGGAACCTGATTTTATTATGTCATTTATAACATTATGAAGTTCACAAAGATAAAAGAGAAAAAAATATATGCATACATCATTATTATGTATCTCTTCCTTTTTTATTTAACAATCATCTTCTTGAGTAACAAATATGCATGCCATTAATTGAGAATTTCACTAACATGTTAACTATCTTTTGTTGCATCTCTTCGATCCAAGGAAAAGTTTGTTTTTACTATTGGAAGTTTAAGTGGCATATAACTAATGAACAGTTTAAGGATTTGGTAAAACAGATTGGGCAATGTTTTTTTCCTGAATAAGACATTAACTATTAATAAATAATATAAAATACTCCTATAACAAAAATAAGTATGATTTTTGTGCCACTTATTGATAATCAATATCCAAAGATATGTATATACAGTAGAACCTCTATAAAATAATAACGTTGGGACTTTGAAATTTTATTAATTTATAGAGATATTAATTTATAAAATTTTATTTACATAGATTTACTATTTTAAGATATATTTATTCTAAGAGAAGAAAAATATTTGATTTTAGTGCATAGACAATAATTGCTATTTTTATAAAAAAAATTGCATTTATATTAATTTTATTATATTATTTGGTGTATATAATATATATTTCATAGAACTTAAATGTAGTTTTAGATATAATATTACTAAATCTCATCAAAAATATATTAAGTGTTAAGAAAATATAAAGATAATTCCATTGTGAATATAAAACAAATAATATAATAATAGGTTCTTACTTATATAAAATATATATTAATATAAATTATTAATTTGTAATTTTAATGGGACCATATATTTACATAGAATTTTCTAAAATATTATTATCTTATTATTTTATGGATTTGTTTCAAATTTTGAACCGGTCCAAATTGGGACTGGCAAAATTTATTAATTTATAAAAATTATTAATTTATCGAGTATTAATTTATAGAGGTTCTACTGTATTAACATCATTCTATCATACTCTCTCTCCCCCCCCCCCTCTAATTTATTGGAAACATACATTAGTTAAGAATCTTACTAAAAAATCAACTACTTTTAAGTCTATCTCTTTAATTAATTGAAATATTTTTTTATGGGAAAATCTTCGAAAAATATCTAAGAGATGTTATTTTGACTAAAAGAGTAAGACCAAAAAAAATTTTAGGTAAATATAATTTGAACTCTTAAATTTTAAATCTTAAACCATATTTCTCAAACTCCACCATCAAATCTAAATCTTTAATTTAGATTAGTTAACCGTGGAAATATAAGTGTTTTTATCATTTTAGTAAAATATATTTAGGTCATTTTGATCCTTATGAACTATTTTGTAATAAAAACTTTGTATTGCTTTCCTATGATATTTTTCTTCTTCTATTACAATGAAATTCAAAATTGAAACATAGATAATTACACATTTTCCTGATTTTTGTTTATATAAAAATATTATTTTGGTCAAAGTATTTTAAAGGAAATGAAATATAAAATTTATTATTTATGCTAAAAAGAAAAAAAAATATTATTTTGGTAACACGTTTTCAGACTCAGTGATATTAATCTAACACACTTTCAATTTCGAGACATTTTGGTTTTCAATAAAGTTTTATATTGTCTTCTATAAAACTCTCCACATTTCTTCTTTCTTTGCTTTATGTGCTTTTTTGTTTTTTTCCTTTCCATCCCAGATGGGAACATGCATTCTTTATATCCCAAATTCTGATTTTTTTTTTCTCTTTTTGCCAACTCAACTTCATCTTCTACCACCATATATTTGTTTCTTACTCTTTCAACCAGTTGGATTTCTCTTTACAAACTCGGCACCTTTAATGGATGAAGACATTGAGTTCAGATATTTGTATTCCAACATTCTTCGGCAGTTCTTCAGCATTCCTCCCACTCCGCTTCCGCCGTCTATCATTCAGTTAATCTCAACCTCCAGTCACATGATCAAGAAGAGCCAGAAGCTAATTCAGTTTCAATACTTAAGGTTTTCGACAATGAGACCTACAAATTATTCAGCACTCTTTTAACATGTGATAGTGGCGAGAAAGAAAATGATACAAATTAACCTAGATTTTTGAAAAACCTAATGCTGATTCTACACATACAATTCTTGATCTTTTTGTGTTGGCCTCAAAATAAAAAAAATGCCTATTGTTTTAGATATGCAATGAGGATAGACAAAGAAAGAGACAAGGATGAGGAAACTTCGATGAGAATTTACTTACCTTGAAGGTAGGTATCAGGTGTTTTCTATATTTTCTGCTTATTTTTTTTTGTAACACAAACTTTCATTAAAACATAACTTTAGACTCCATTATTCATAGGAGTCATTACAATAGATTCATCCCGCAGAGGTAGGGGCGGATGTACATAGGTGACTACGGGGGCACGTGCCCCCTACTACTTTAAAAGAAAAATTATATGTGTATTAATTAAATATAATTATGTAATTGGTCGAGAAACAAAGCTTTATATTTTCAACTTAAACAATCCATAACACATTATTATATGACATAAATCTATTATAGCCCAAAATAAATATAAGTTCAGTTTTAAAAATCCCAAACAAAAGCCAAAGGAAATAATAATGGAAGTTGAAATTTACCTAATTACACTACACCCACGTTTTTCATTGTCTTCTCCCTAATCACAAAAATCTAAACTCCGCAGACAAAAAGATTGTGGCTAACAAATTCAAGAGAGAAACTAAAAGGTAAAAATTTTACCGTAAAACTAAATGAAATTTTGATTTGTGTGATTTATTATAGTAATGTACTAATTTTTATTCATAAAAATTTTTAGTGGAAAAATATTTTAAACCTAGAAAAAAATTTGCATTTACGTATGAAAACTCCGAAGATGATTTGTCTTCTCCAAAAAAAAAAGAAAGACCCTAGAGATGATTTAAAGAATTTATCTAGTGATTCTGGAAATAGGAAAAAAATAAATGGATTAAGAAATTTCCTAAGATAAATTTGTAAGGAATATTTTAGTAATGAATTTTTTTTTATTTTAAATGAGTTGATTAGAATTTTGTGCCTCTGATTAATAATAGTTCTACATCCGCCACTGGAGGTAGCTTCTCTGTTTTTGAAGACGAGGTTGTTTCTTGCTAACCATAAGGACCATATGATGAAACCCTCCCTAGGATACTCCAGTCTGATTTTGGTTGGATCGAACAAGGACATATGATAGATGGTTTATTTTGGGATGGATAAAAGGATCGACAGGTTACACTAAGGTTGCGAAATGGCCTCAGATTCACCACTCTCTTGTTCTGGATATGACACACCGGCGAACAGGAGAGGTTGCTGATTTGCTTTGGGATTACACACCTCCACAATCAGGTTGTTCATAAGAACAATGAATCATCAAATAAGAGAAGAAATAGTTTTGATCAAAATGATGATTGAAAATTCAGAATGAGTTTGACAAACTCTAAATAGAAAACAAGGAAAGACAAGAAAATAAGTAGAAGTGTTGCATGACAAGAATAGAAAACATAAACTCAGACAAAGACATAACTAAACTAGTTGTTGTAGGAGACAAATGAGTAAATAAAGGTGGTTGAGGAGGTAGTGGCTTGGTCAAGAAGCTCTTCTTCATTTTCCAGATTCTGAATAAGGCCAACAATCTTCTCAATTAGCTTATTGAACTTAGATTTCGTAATAGGCCCATCAGAGATTGCAAATGGGTCTTCTTTCTGAACATTGGGTTCATCCACATAATCGCATCCACGGGTTTTCATCCACTCGGGTTCATCGACAGAATCGCATCCACGGGTTTTCATCCACTCGGGTTCAACAACAGAATCACATCCACGAGGTTGCATCCACGAGTATGCTTCCACCGGTTTGATCAGGATTGCATCACCATAGGATCCATGGAGCCACCTGGCCTGTGACAATATCCGAAGGCGAGACATACTATATCACAGAGCATACTCCAACAAGTAGATAAATCTAGAAATATTCTAGCATCAACATCAATAGCAAAGGGAGCAAGCTTCCATACCTTTTGTGCTAGATCGAAATAAAGGAATAGATGATTGATAGATTCAGTGTTATTGCAACTTTTGCAGGTAGTAAATGAGGTGATGTTTCTTGCTGCAATCTCCCACCGGGAGGGCTCCACTTAACACTTTCCATAGGAAAAACTTAATTTCCAGGGCTGTATGCAGTTCCCAAATGTCGTCATTCCAATTAGAAGAGTCCACTAGGTCTTCTATTCTCGGTTGGTTCTGTGTTGGCCAAAGTTGTTCGATACCCAGATTTTGTGTTGTACTCCCTTGACTCGGTACCCAACCAAACTAGGTTATACCCGGAACCCCAGATCTTCTCGGTTTTAATATCAAAATCCTCTCCTCTTCATGAGGGAGAAAACACTGGATCGCCTCTCTGTCCTAGTCTGATCAGTCCAGTTTGAGTTGAATTACAACTGTCAATGATTGTTGATTTGCTTGAGCCGGACCCATACGTCGAATCTGCTCATTGCAGCTTAGCCGTGGATCATACCATAACCTGATTGTTTCTCCGTTCCCCACAGCCCATCCGGTTTTGCTGAGAATGAGGTCACGTCCGATTAGCAGGCCTGTCCATCCATGAGGTTCCACGGACTTGTGGGTTGCTTGGAGGACAATGAATCATGGCAGTATTTTCTTTTGAAGACCTTGCTGAGCAGACATGACAGATTGTTGATAAGTCTCAAGCTAAACTTAGCTAGGTAAGCATCGTTGAGACTTTGAAAATCTTGAAACCCAAGTCCTCCATGCACCTTCGGTTTTGTCATTGTCGTCGTCCATGAGATCCAAGCCATCTTTTTGTTTCTTCCGTCCCATCAAGATCTAGTGATTGCCGATTGAATTCTTTTGCGTAGCAAGACCAGGAGCTTGAAGCATGTCATCACATATGACGGGATGGGAGAGATTTGGAGCATGACTATCTTTTCTGCTATTGATAGAAACTTGTTCGATCACCCGCTAGCTTTGACCTTTATTCTGTTTTTATTTTTCTTTATTATTTTGCTTTTTAATATTAATCATTATTAATTTGGTTTATAAATAAGGGTAAAATAAGATTATCATTAATCTAAATACAATTTGGACAAAAATGGGTGTAGAAGATTGGAAGGTATAATAGGATGAGACGTGTGTTTTTCTTCCTGTTTGGTAAATATATTTTTTTTTTAAACAAAATTGCCTATACCGATTTTCGATAAATTTTTTGGAGGAACAAGAAGAAAAAACAAGTTTGGATATTAATATTATTTTTCTCCTAATGGCGTAAATTTTTAAGGAACATTATGTTTCCTGTTATTTTTTATTCTTCTAACTAGGTGATTTGCCCTCACTTGCGGGCTTAATAATATTAAAACTATTTGTAAACAGATATATTATCAAGTTTTTATATAGGATAAAGTTTTATTTTATTTTAATAAAGTATATTTTATTACGTAAAATAAATTTGCAAACATTCATATATATATATAATACTATATACATGGATTTATATTTATTTTTAAAATATTATGATGTAAAGTATTTTTGGATAACATAATATAGAATTTTTTAAATTTATGGTAACTATATATTAATAAATTAATCTAATATTATTATTTATTAAGGATAATGAAGATTTTAAACTCTTTAACTTTCAACGTGAGAGCAAAAAATCACTTCGTAAAAAATAAATAAATATTTTCGAATCTTTGCCAACTTTTGTCAAAAAATATCAAAATGAGTGTTTTTTATTGTCCTAGTAAATTTATCTTAAAAGAGAGATGATTCAATCTATCTTATATAATATATATATATACTAAAATTAGAACATATTTAATATTACTAAACTAAATATAATGTAAACATATATATAATATTTTAATATTATTAAAGTAAATATAATATAAATTTAACTATGATATTATTGTTACAATTTTTTTAATTATTTTGAAGATGATGATAAATTATCAGCTAAATTAATAAAACAATTTATTAAAATTAATAATTGAGCATAAAATATAACTAAACCTAATCCAATGTGTATATCCTCATATCTAGCGAATGAGAAATATGCTTTCAAGCAACTTAAGTAGAATCATGATTCACTAAATATGTTTTAAAGAAGTATCGGTTTTAAGTTACAAAAAGAAGTATTGGATTTCCACATTATTTTAAAATCATGAACCGTTACCCTATAACTTTGTCCTACATGTCAATATGAATTTTTTTGATGGTCATCCAATCACTTTCATTCAATTCACTGGGTATATTAAAACATCAGCAAATTCTTTTTTAATGCCATCAGCAATATTCTTTTTTAATGTCTGATCTATCTTCTTGCTGTGTAATATTAGAAAACAATCAATATTTTAAAACTTTATAATAAAATAGTATAAATAACTATTAAACCTCAAGAGTCAATGAACATGTCAATTCGTATTGCAAAATCAAGGGTTTCAAAATAGTCAATGAACATCAATACGTATTGCAAAATCAAAGGTTTCATTATGTCCACCAATGAACAGAAATATGTATATACATGTATCTACTGCAGCTAACATCCACCAAGACAAAATTAAGGGTTTCATTATGTCCCTTGCATGGTTAAACTTTTGTAATAGTTTGAAGAAGGTTTCCCATATAAACTTAACGTCAAATATTATATAATGGCAAAGTCAAACATTATGCATTTAGTTTACAATAAATAAAATAATATCAAATACTTATATAGATGATGATTTTTAAGTTTTAAATAGTAATATAGATCGATTATTTAAACAAATGATTCAATTAAATTAATTAAAATATGACAAATAAGAAAATTATTAGCTAAAATTGTTGAAAACATGACAAATAAGTAAAACATCGTAAAATCATGGAGAACATGACAAGTAAGCTAAATCACTTCTTAAATAATAGTATAGATAGATTGTGACCAACTGAAGCATGAATGAAGTAATACTGATCAAGGTTGATTTCTTACTTAATGGATGCTAAACAAATTACTAGCAATAATTTATGCTAATTTCACAATTAACAATAATTATTGATTATAATAAAATTTAGCATCTACTATTGTTTTTCAAATTTTATATGACTCTAAACTTCTTTTTATGGGTAGTTTATGAGCAAATTAGACCAAAACCACTTTGATATCAATGATCCCAATAAATCTTATACTATTTAAACAGAAACATTCATTTGAACTTAATTATTGTTTTGTATGTTTTTAAATTTGATACATCTTATTTTGTATGTTTATAACCTAACAAATTCATTAGTTTTACTTTCCTAATATTTCGACAGATTTATAAAATAACTGATTCACTATTAATTTGCATAAATTATAATAATGTTAATTAATTTAGATAAAATAAATATTATAGAACAAAATTATATAACACCACACATCATATTATTTATTTATTTATATGTTTTATTCCATTAGCTAGAAAATAAATCTGTGAGATTACGCTGATCATGACATAGTTTATAACTTAAACAATACCAAAACTAAAAACAAAAGAGTTCAAATCTCAGAGAATAACATTAATTTTTTTTTTTTAAAAACATATCAAAAGAGCTATTATAGTTTGCCATGCTTGGTCATATCCTGAATTTAAACTTCCACTTTAACACACGGAAATCTGCTTCTTATGTAATCCAACCTAGCATAATCGAGTCCGCGAGCTCTTTTCTTAACGTTTTTTGGCATGATCAACTTTAACTTCTTTAGCGATTTTGCGTGCCCGCAAAAGAACTCCACTATATCAAGCTCATGCCAATGGTTTTTGTAGCCATCAATCGTGACTTCCTTGATAGAGTTAAACTTGTAGTTGCTGCTCTCCATATATGACTTTTGATGAATTATCCAAAGCATACCAGGTTCAAATGTGAACTTCTTAATCTGCGCTTACCAAACGAGAATTTTAATGAACTTAATAAGAGTTAGAGAATTATTGATTTTGAGATAGATAGAGAGATACGTACGTCGATCAAAACCTTTTCGACCTTAGGGGATCTTTTGAGGAATTCAGAAATGTGATAAAGAGTACACAAGTTTGGAGCTTTAAAAAGAATACAGAATTCTTTCAAGTTCAAAAATTTGAAAATCGGGCTTCTCATTTCTCCCTCTATGTATCTTTCCTTGAATGCCTATATATATACATGTCATAGGAAACATAAAAATTCATGTACATAAACCAAGACCCCCAAAGTTATAAACAAAAGGAAGTGAGTTATATAAACACAGGAAACAAACGCATGTGAATGTTGCATAGTCTATCTAAGATGAACATCCTCTATCATGATCAGCTGATCACCTAAAGAGTTTGTGCAAAATTGCAAAAGGAACTCTAAAAATTCATTCAAGAGTGTCTTTATCTGTAAAGTTATCCTATATTTCATTTTGTGGAAAAATGATATCGTATATAAGTTTTCCTCAGATATTGCAATAAAAACAGGAAACACTTTTATAAATATAAGAAAAGTAAATTCGAAAAAAGTTTACCTCAAGAAAGATATTTGTCGTTGAGAGGACATGAACTCCTGTATAGGCCACCATGTTAGCAAGCACCATGTTAGACGAATCGTAATAACGCCAATTGTAATTCTGGATATAATGGAGTTTCGCCTCCTTAAGTGCGTCCACTCTTGAAAAGTCAAGAATCCTAACAAATTCTTCATACTTGTAGCATTCAAGAGTAGGTGCATCTAAAATGATTTGCAAGCGATTAGGCATACAATACAGGACCAGTTCCTTGAACCTCTTATGATTGTGAGCATTGATGCTCAATACCCCATGCGTTATCCATCTGAGTCTCGAGGTGAAAGCAATTGCTGAAGATTGCATCTATCATCTCTGGTGTTACCTTGGACTTCATGAGCGCAAGGGACCTCAAGAGTCTTAAACCCTTTGGGGTATTATTCGGTATTTCGAATTTACACCACCTTAGCTTCAAGACAGTTAGAGTCTTGATGGCCGAGAAATCAACACACAGATCCATAACTTTCTTGGATTTGGAGAAGTCTAACGTCAGCTCTTGAATGTTTTTACTTAGGCATGTTTTTACCCACGAGAGTACCTTATCCTCTACGCCAAGATGATTGAGAATCAGAACAAATCGGTTGATTTCTGATCCTTTGTGTTGATTAAAAATCTCTTCAATGATACGTACAACCGCTGATTGACTACGTCTCCTGGAGTATATCCTGCCGAAATCAAGGTCTCGGGATCGAATCGCTGCTTCCCTGAATGTTTTGGACACTACACGGTTTTGTAGAACATATTGGATGGGGAAATACGTTGATATGATGTACTCCACCAGATGTTCAGGCAGCTCTAGAGTGAGATCGTCAGGCAGTTCGACAGTACGTTTGATCTTCTTATTTGGGGACTCTGACATTTTTAATATTTTTCTTGGAATGATAAATTATTTCTTCAGTAGTAATGATCTTTATATATGATTTCATGGTAAAAAGAAGCTTTGGATATGTTTTTGTGTTTTGCTTTTGTAAATGGAAGTAATATAGTCAATGAACCACTTAGGCAGTATATATTCACAAATTAGGAGACACTGAATTGTAGTCTCTTTTCTGTTTGTCTTTTTGTATAAAATATAAAGTTACCATTATTGAGAATTTAAGTTTTTTTAGTGAAGAACAAGTTCTTAGTCTGCTTTTTTAACCTTTTTATAAATGAGAAATCCACAAAATAGGCCATAATGAGAATGTTTTTGTCTCTTTATACTTTTGTATTAACTAGTCAGTTTTAAAATAATTATCCTCATAATACCAAAACATTATTATAACTATATATAAATAAAAAAATATGGAAATCAATATGATCATTATAATATTTTACAAGTTTTGGAATTCAAAAATTGAATTCAAAAACAATTTGGATATTTTGATCTAGATTTGCTAGATTGCATATTATAACTTTTTTACAAATATTAAATAAACGTTCTAATTGATCTAGCTTCTACGTCTTAAAAATGTTATAATTCATATTTTAAAATATTCTCTATGATATATCTAAATATAGAATATGTGTACCTCAGTTCTAACCAAGCCTCTTTATTATTATAAAGTACAACATATATTGTAGGCTTTTTACTTCATTGTTGAAAAATATAGATAACATTCGTTTATGTTCTGTCTCTTACTCTATCATATATTATAGATAAAACAACTACTCCTAACATGTATGATATGTTCTAAACACATTAGAATTTATACTCTATCGTTATATATGTGTTTTATCTTTTTTTAATATGTATTCTATGTTTTAAATCTGAGAAAACCTTAAAAGCAATCCTAAATGATTTTATCTAAACTTATCTTGTTTTTGACATTGAGTTACATTGATTCAACGATCTTCTTCTTTTTTTCTTCTTCATATATCTTTTTCATCAAATGAAATGGTTCATATTGCCGAAAGTGATCATCAGAATCGCCAAGAGAGTTGACAGCAAAAGCTTTTTTAGGCGGAGTACAAGATGTTCAACGTAAGAAAGAGAGTTTAAATATTTCGAATTATTTTATTAATAAATTAAGCGGAAAAATTAAGTTTAACCCTAATTCATTAGCTGATTACTAGAAAAACTCTAATTTATTATAATTACTAATTTTGTTTCATACCTGTTTTACCCCAGCTCCTTTGATATAGAACTAATAATTACAAAAATGGCATTACTAGTAGACTTATTTTGTTCATGTTTTATGTAATTGCAAACTTATTTTAACTTTTTTGTGTGGCAGATTTATCTTAAATGCTATAAACTAATTAGATTTCTACGAATTTGTCACTTCTGGTCACAGATTTATGAATTTTTTTACAAATTTAATTTAATTTAGTTTTTTGCCGACAAATTTACTTACTTTTAACAGATTTTTATAAGATTCAATAGATTAATTTTTCTTTGGCCACTGATTTACCTATTTTTAACAGATTTATTTAGGTTTTAACAGATTTATTATTCCTTGACCACATATTTACGTAATATTGACAAATATAATATGGATTTGATAGATTTATTATCTTTTCATTGCAGATTTACTTAATTTTGACTGATTTAATATTAATTTGATAAATTTATTTATCCCTTGACCACATATTTAATGCAATTTGAAAAGAAAAAAAATACATTGGCACAGATTTGTTAATTCTTTGGCCACAGGTAACCATACTGGTTATTGAAAACTGGATTTAACCATTAAATTATGAAATTTTTCAGTATACTAGTTTCAATTGAATTAAACCAAAATCTTTCTAACCAACAAACTAAATTTAAGTAAATCAAATTATAACCAAAACTATAATTTAAACCAAGAAAAACAACCTAATCTACAAAAGTACCATACGTGTTTGTCTTCGATGGAATTACGATTTATGTCATAAATTTCCTTCCTTTTCATTCATGTCTCATGTAAAAGTTGTTTGTGGTAAATAGATATCTGGAAAATCCAAATGGTTATTTGGTGTTCATAAAGGAAAGAAGAGTGAAACTATAGCAGTGAACGACAAAACTAGTTACGAAGATGATATTGATACGCAGATATACGAAGGTTTCGCTAACATTACCGCAAATGAAGAAATTACCAGAATATGTTAAACATGTATGACCAGAAGATTTTAACAAATTAAAACAAAGGCTTGGAAGAGTGCTCAAGTGGGTTTTAGACTTTTAGTATAGAAACAAGCACAAAACTGAATTCAGAGCCTTTATAATCAAATCATTTACATAACCAAGGATCGGACCAAAATGATAACTTTCTTTAAGTACTCTGGCTTGAACATAAGCAAAGTGTAGGAGTCTTAATCTTTACAAAGAGGAGAATCTTTGAATGAGATCATCCTAGTCGAGATCTTCACCAGCATTCATCTGAACTTGCATTTTCTTGATTTGACCGATGTAGCTTTCATTATAGACTGTGAACAACCAGCTAGCAGTTCCGTTCTGATCATTTTCAGAAACGCATCAATCCTACAGACAAATTATTAATAACATATCCATGTGCAATGGAACTTTAACTTGGGAAGTATTTTGAGGTAAGCAAGAACTTACTTCTCGAGATTTATGTAACCACTAGCACAAGCACAGTACAGATCAAAGGCCATTTGCTCCCTCCCATCTTCTTCAAGAATTTCACAAGCATAGACGTGTATGAATCAAATGCTGAGATGGACCAAATGGGCACACAAAAATCTGGAATAGGACACTTCTATTTCTAATTCTTTAATAAATTAATAATAAATCGAAATTCAGCTGAAAATACCAGAAAACCTAAAATTTCAACATATTTACAAACCCAACCATTCTACCCACCCAATTACTAATAACCCGACCCGACCCATCTGTTTTGCCCTAAATCCCTAATTTTTTTTTTCTTCGACGTAACCAAGAAACACAAATCTAAACACAATCGACAATCTCAAATCACTATCTCCCTCAATCTCCCCTCACTAATCAAACTCTGTAACAATCATCTTGAAGTTGGTCCCTTGAATCTCATCTATTTCTCTGTTTCGTGTCACTCATTGAAAAACTATGGCTCCTAAGACTCGCTTCGCCGGAAAAACAAACAAGGAAGGTGCGCCGGAGAAGAAGAAGAAGAACAAGTCTGCGGCGGAGAAGAAGAAAGTTGCAGCGGTGCAGAGGAGGAGAGAAGCCGTGAAAAAAAAAGAGATGCAGCAAAGAAGAAGACTGAAACCGCAGAAAAGAAGAGGAAGCAAGACTCGTCTTCGTCGGAGTCTTCATCCAATCCAACCAAGCGGCGTCGGACCGCATCTTCACCAGAACAACATTCCGATCCCGATCATTCC
>NC_027748.1:28592158-28623443 GCF_000695525.1 Brassica oleracea var. oleracea | reverse complement strand
AAAGATGGCGGTTCTTTATTTTTTGACCAGAGTAATAAGAAGAAGGACAAGAAATGCATACTTCATTGAGTTCTTCATTATCCAGGCAGTAGATGATCTGGATTTTTGCAACAAGTTTCCATGGGGCCGTTACACATTTGATGACTGCATGAAGGAGATTTTCCACTTGAGGGATCATTTCGCTAAAGGGCTCCCATAGAATAATATGCAGTGGACATTTCCTGGGTTTGTCATCCATTTGGAGGTATATGAATTATGTTTTCCATAAGCATATTAGTTATTATATAAGTAATTAATTATTATATAACTAATATGATTGTGTGAAATGATGTGCAGATATTGGCTTTTGAATGTATCCCTGTCCTTAGGGAAAGTTTCAGAGATCCTGATCCAAACTGTCTCCCAGATTGCCCAAGAATGTGCAAATGGAAGTACAAGAGGACTGGGACAACAGGATTTGCATTAGAAGAGATTTATAAGGCGCTTGGAAACACAAAGGTAAAAGATTTTAATTTTTCAGTATTGTTCTATCTTTATCTTCAAGTGCATAGTTAATTTTAAGTGTGATATGTTGTTGGTCATATTTCAGGTGATTTCAAGTACGCTGAAACCACAGGGAGATGAACTAGACCTCTTGTATGAAATCATGGATGAAGGGAGTGTGGAAGACGTGGAGCTGCAAGATGATTCAGATAAGGCAGACATAGCCGTTGACGGTTGGAACCGGATCCTTATAGAACCGGAAGGAAAAATATTTTGGGAGGATCTATTCGGGATGGATGTGAGAACCCGGCCTACCACACAACAACAATCTGAGCCTCATGGTATATTCGAAGGACAGGAGGAAGAAAGGGTATGTGAGGAACCCGAGGCAGGGGGCGAGGCAGGCCGTGAGAGTGTAAAAGAGTTGGAATTGAGATTGAACAAGAGAATGGATGACGGATTTGCATTGAGGGACGAAACAATTCGTCTCTTGGCAGCACGAGTAAAGGAGTTGGAACAAGACAGGATTCAAAGAGAAAATTGGTCATTCCAATTTGGTGAATATGAAACATGTGAGGCTTCAGGAGGCAAAGGAAGAGGTAATTGATTTTAAAATTAGTTTTGTTTTGATGTCAAATTTGCATTGGACCTTCGTTCCCATTTCCACTGCTGTCACTGCTGTCACTACCACTGCTATCACTGTCAGTGCCATCACTGCCACTTTCTTCGTTTTCACCAATCAATGGTGGAAACTTCTTCTTTCTCTTCCTCCGATATTCTCCGGCAGATGGGAATCTAGTAACTTGTAGTCTTCCTTTTTTTTCTCCACATACGGAGGGAGGACAACCTGATATCGAATTTTCTCAGGAATTTCAGAACTTTCCCATGTTGAATGATGAGGCACTGGATATATTGTCCTCTAATATGCCAAAGTCCACTGCTCCATCCAGTAATACCTAGAACAATAATGTTCAGCCATTTCTCCACGCGCCTTGATGGCAGCAAGTGCATGCACACAAGGATACCAATCAATATCAAAACACCAACAATACCATTTCGTGTACTTTCTTGATGATGCTTTGGTTTCTATCAGTACAAAATACAAGCTGAGGATCATCTGGTATCAAAGTTTTTAATATAGTTAAAAACCACTCCCAGCTTGCATTTTTCTCACCATCTACTACTGCAAAAGCAAGGGGATAATGATGATGATCTGGATCTTGAGCAGTGGCAATGAGAAGCACTCCTTTGTACACACCCTTCAGGTGAGTTCCATCCATTATTATCACTTGCCTCATCGCCTTGAACCCTTCGATGCAAGCTCCGAGCGCAAAGAACATATACTTAAACTGGTTCTTCTCATCCACTTCTAATCGTGTAATGGTATCAGGATTCATCCTTTGTAACATGTACAAGTAAGATGGCAGCCTAGCAAAACTCTCCTCCGGGTTACCACGTAAATCACTCAAAGCTTTATTTTTCCCTCTCAAAGCCGTAGAATATGAAACCTTAACACCCAGCTTGTTCTGCACCAAATCTATGAGAGTCTTTGGATCCGGAGTCTTGTATTTGCCGGGATAATCAGAGTGCACCACTGATGCGACCAAGCTTGGTGTGCCTCTTTTCTTCTTCTTCATGACACTTGCATCTCCACGAGAGCACGTATGAATCTTTCTATACGTTCTGATAGAGAAAAAATCAGAGTTTTTCAGCTTTGCAGCTCGTAAATACCATCTGCATCCAGCCCCACGACATTTCAATATGTAAACCCGAGGATTCGACTTCTGTATATCAACCTCAAAACAATTGGAATGCACACCTTTGTCCACTAAATCCCTCACTTCTTCTCTAGTCGCAAATTCTTGATGAAGACTAATATCAATGCCATCATCCCATTCTGAATTGACAACAGGAGGTTCAACTGCTGTAACAGCCGGCAACTCCTCCCTATCATCCATTTCATCACCCTCTTCACTGATTTTCTCATGCTCAAACTCATCCTCCTGAATATGAGGAACAATTTCCAACTCTCCAACTCCAACCATGCCATCATTAGCTCTGGCATCACTCAGATTTTCCTCATTCATAGAAAACATCTCGTTGCTCTGATTTTCTGAGACGATTTTGGCAAGTTCCACATGCAAGACACAACGTCGGTTCTTCTTATCTACCATCATCAAATATCCTAAAACATCTTCATCATCCAAGATATAACAAGAATTTTTATTATTCAAGACCAGCGGAAAGTAACTCAGTTGAAGCTTGGTGGCATCTACATCAATCTTCAGTTTTTTGCCTATTCTATCAACCAAGTGGGAATAAGTAATCTCCTCATATCTTCCTTTCATCACCAAAGTAGAAATATGTCGGTCTACACCATGTTCAAAGTGTATCACCACAGATCCATTGCTATCCATACTTCCTGAAATGAGTAAAAAACAACAATATTATTGAGTAGTTGTACAAGT
This sequence comes from Brassica oleracea var. oleracea, assembly GCF_000695525.1. Taxonomy (NCBI): domain Eukaryota; kingdom Viridiplantae; phylum Streptophyta; class Magnoliopsida; order Brassicales; family Brassicaceae; genus Brassica; species Brassica oleracea. The sequence goes on along the minus strand of NC_027748.1, from coordinate 28,620,492 downwards.
TATATTAGTTTTACGGTTGTAAAAAATATCTGTTATACTATCACTTTGACGGGTTTACATATCAAACTAGTTATAAGTTATACAAGTAATACCAGTTATCGGACGTTCATTTTGCACATGACTATTACAAGTTATATTAGGTGTATCAATACCACCTATTCAATGTGTTACACTTAGTTGTACCAGATTTACTAATGATACATTTTCTATAAAAATGTTAGTAATACTACATCAGTTGTACCAGTGAAACTAGTTGTTAAAAAATTTTGTGTTACAAGTTGTACCGGTTGTATCATACACAAAAACGATTTCTTTTGCAATTTTATGTTTCATACTCTAACAAAATTCTATCAACCAACCTTATAATCTGACTAACAGGTAACATGTATTTTATATGACTTAACCGAAACAAATAACAATAAAAATATAAGAGAGAAAGACAAAAAAGAGAGAGGAAGAGAGTTTACATTTACCAATAGATTTCAGAACCAAGGACGGCGCAAATGGGATGTTTCACGGTGTCATAACCTGTAAAAATATCCTAAGAAACAGAGGTAAAGGTTTTTGGGTGAAGAGTTGAAGAATAGAGGTTTGGTTGGTGAAGGAAATGAATTTTCGTGGTTGGGTATGGTTGAAGAAGAAATGGAGAAGAAGAAGAGTGATTAAATTTTCAGTGGGACCCAGACAAAATCTGATGGCTAAGATTAAAACAGGCTCATAAGATCCAGCGGCTGAGAGACAAGTTTCATTAATGGCATTATTGTAAATATTTCATATTTAAAGATCGGACGGTTCAGATTATAACGTGAAGAATCAGATCCAATGGTTGATGTTGAACTTTCATTAAGGGTATAATCATAACTTACACTCATTTGTTCCATAAGAGATTAGTTTTGGTGGTTATAGATTTTTTTTTTGTCCTTTGTCCCTTTGTAGATTAAAATCCGTGGTTCCATAAGAGATTAGTTTTGGTGGTTATAGATTTTTTTTTTTGTCCTTTGTCCCTTTGTAGATTAAAATCCGACGTGTATAGTTTGAGACGTCACGCTCAAAACACATCAAAGACTTCAGATTCAAATCACATACATAATGGAAAAGATGAAATCAAATTTCTTGATTATAAAAGACGTCAACAGGAAATTTAACGAGCAGCCTTTCCAAGAGCATCTGATGCGGGCGTGTCCTAGGTGCGGAGGAGAAGAGGAAACAATAAACCACCTCCTCTTCGAATGTCCTCCGGCGGTGCAGACGTGGGCGCTGTCGGATATCCCATTAATTCCAGGACAATTCCCGAGTAAGTCACTCCTTGAGAACTTTGATTTCCTTATGTTCCGAGCCACTGCAAAGGGCATGTCAACACAAAGGCTTATCAAGTTCCCATGGATCGTATGGTACTTATGGAAAGCAAGGAATGATAAGCTGTTCAATGGAGTAGAGATCTCGCCTTTGGATTCTCTACAAAAGGCCAGCCAAGAATGCGAAGAGTGGTGCGTTGCGCAAGAGGTCGTATCGGCAGGAAAGGCTCGAGAGCGCACAGCAACGGTAAACCGAGAGGAGATGATGGAGTCGCACAAACTGAGATGTCAAGTGGATGCATCTTGGGCGACCAACCAAGCTACTTTCGGCGGGGGTTTTGTTCTAGACCAAGAAGACGGGAACTAAATCTCAGGTTCCTTTGGGAGAAATCAAGTCCTCTCTCCCATTCACGCGGAGTTCCAGTCCCTGCTATGGGCAATGGGTAATTCTCTCCGATTGGGGGAAGAATCTATGCATTTCGAATCGGACTGCCTGCAAATGGTTAAGCTCATCGAAGAAGAAGAATATTGGCCATCATTGGCTTCAAAATTTGATGAATTCTTTCATCTCCGTTCTTTGTTTACTTTATTTCTCCTTTCTTTTATTCATCGTGAGTTCAATTCTCGTGCGGATCTCCTTGCTAAGGATGCTCGTATGAAAAACTCTGAATTCTCCCATGTGAACATTTTGGTTCATCCGCGTTTAGCTCAGTCTAACCCTCTCGAACCAGTTTAATGAAATATGAAGCTTTTGTTGTTCAAAAAAAGAAGATAAAATTATATTTAATGTGGCATAAAATCATAGTTGGTAGGTTAATATCAACGTTAATTGATTAAACTACTTAATAAAATAGTTCAAAAAACTACTTAACAAAATTAAACAACCTAAAAGTTTTGTAAAATTTAATATAATGGCCTAAATTTAAACAACAAACAACTTTTCAAATATATCTATAATTAAGATTATATTGAAAAAAGAAGAGAGAAATAGTCTTAGATAACCCTATATCCATTTTTTCTTCCCATTCTAGATTTCAAGTAAAGCTGGGAATTTGGGTCATTACCCGCGGGGCCCGCCCCGTGTGACCCGTCGCGGGACGGGTGCAGGTCGACCGATTCACAAATTTCAATATGCGGGTGCGGGTTGAGTCGATTTTAAGCGGGACGGGTGCGGGTCGGCCGAATTTGAGTCGCGGGTACCCGCCAACCCACAAAATTAAAAAAAAAACATTTTAAAAAAAATATTAAAAAATGAATATAAAATAAATAAATAAATTGTAAAATATATATAAAATAATGAAAATTATATAATTTAAATTATAAATGTTTCATTTAATATGGGCATTTACCATTTTACCCATTTCTTTCTCTAATTACATTTTTTCTGAAAATTGAAATCACGAAATCGACGATGACAGCTTGCGTCATCTCCGGCGTCGATCATCTTGGTCGTCATTATCTCCGGTGTCGATCATCTCGGCGATTATCTCGTCCGTCATCATCTCTGGCGCCGCTCATCTCCATCACCATCATCACCACTTTAATCATATCCGCCTTCACTCCGTAATCGAGCTAAGCGTGTTTGCTATTTGTGTGAAAAGTCAATTCTGAAAATGTCTCTCAAACTAGTAGACTACGAATCCCTCAACGGAGACGTGAAGAAATATCAGTATGCAATCAGAGGTTCTCTCTTGATCAGAAAGCTTCATTTTTCTGGGTTTTCCAAAGTCAAAAGGGTGTTGTTATCTTCACAGTTCCAAGTCTATTCTCTATGATTTCATCACTTTCTCTCATTGTTTATATCACTGCTTTTCTCGTGAACACATGTAAGCAAATTGGTTTGGTTTGCTAGAAAAATCCTCAAAGTGGTGCTGTTAAAATGCCGATTTTTCAATACTACACTCTCTAAACATGTTTTGAAATTAGCAAATTTAGTAGATCCATTGTTGGGTTTGTGGATATCGAAGCATATTCTTTCAGGTGAGATTCTGGTCAATGCTGGTTCCGTCCTGATTCCGGTGAGCAGGAGTTCCGATCAGTTCTTGGTCCTACCGGAAACAAGCTGCAGAGGAAACTAACAGAGATGAAACTGAAAAAGAAGAAGAAGAAGAAGAAATGAAGTCCAAATATGAGAAAACGAAGAAGCTAGATACTCCGGCTTCACCAACTAAAACACTTAAGCAAAGGAAAACCCAAAAAAAGGAAGAAGCTTTTTGTTGCTCAGACTCGTTCTCAAGGAATAAAAGTGAGTAGAACTGTTGATGTAGAAGCTTCTTTATTGGTTAAGACACATGGTTAATGGCAGGTAAGGGCAATGATGATCATTAACCCCAGAAACCCGTCTGGTCAGTGTCTCAGTGAAGCTAACTTAAGAGAGATATTGCGATTCTGTTGTGACGAGAGATTGGTTCTTTTTAGAGACGAAGTGTATCAGCAGAACATATACAAAGATGAGAGACCCTCATCAGCTCCAAGAAAGTAATCATTTTCCTTTGTGATCGTTATTACTCTATGGAACAGATGTAAGATTAATACTTTGCCTTTAAAATATTTTGATGGATATCGTAGATAACATATATGCCTTATAATAGTATCACATTAAGATTTTCTTAATAAAATTCATGAAAATGCTTCAAGGCAGCTGAAACTTCTGATACTCTCAAAACTTCATTTATGTTTCTACACTAACTGATGTAGTTTTATACATCGTTTAAACTTTGCTAGATAGAAATACACTAATACATTTTTCTGGAAGCCCATCCAAAAAATTACAAATGCTTTCCAACATCTATAACATTTTTTTAATTTTTTGGTTTTGTGAAGTCATCCAGAATATGTAAAATGTTTTCTTGTGGGAGTTTGTTGTGGATAAGAATATGACTGCATCGTTTATTAATTTAGAAGAAGATCTTCAATATGAAGATTTTCTGAAGATGGTTTTTGAAGATTTCTTTATTCAAGTGGAAGACATAATCTTGAGCTATGGGATTTCTTTGGAGTTGAAAAGCACAGTTGAAGATGTTCCCCCAATCTCCATTGGAAACACTCGCCAACTAAGAAGTTTCATCGGCAAGATTAGAGTATTTGAAGAAATTTTTCGATTGTGTATAAATGTTTGTTGCTTTATATCAACAAATATCAACAAAGCACTATTCTGGATATCTTTCCTAATTATGTACTAAACCTTCCAAAAAACCTTGAATCTTGCAGGTTCTTCATGATTCAGCTGGCTCTAACAAACAAACTAGAGATACATGTGCTTCTCTAGTTCCTTTGAATTCTATTCCAAATTTTGGTTCTACTGTGCAGAGAGAACAACAGGTGCATTGTTTCAAATCTATTTATGTGTTTGTATGATTTTATTATTTCTTATACTATTCATGATAGCCTCTAATCTTGTACTAATCATTCCTAAACAACTTGAATTTTGCGACTCTTCCTTGTTAAGGTATCTCTGCAGTTCCTCTTAATCCTATTCCGGATTTTAGTCATGTCCATATTGGACTTTCACCAACCACGAGAGAAGATGTCGCTATCAAGGTGAATAGCTATTTTAAGAGCAAGGGAGAGTTAATGTTTAGGATGAAGAAATGAGCTTTAGAGTGGAAGTTTGAGTACAAGTCAAGAGTTGTATTGCAGTGTGTTGGTGACAATTCCTCATGGTGAATGCGTGCCACTAAGTTGTCTTGTTCAGATTTTTTTGTGGTTAAGAAATATGTGTATGAGCATACATGTGATACAGAACATAGGCATGCGAACCACAGACAAGCCTCTGCAAAGGCATGTACTCGGCTGAGCTATTGGAGAGTAAAAACTGTTGCGTCTGATTTGGAGTAAAAAACTGGAGTCTCAGTACTCGGTTGAGCTATTGGAGAGGCATGTGTCTCATTCATTGCCTCTGTTCCCATTTGCAAAAAAAATTAGGAAGGGGATCATGAACACGTACAAAAGCTTCCAAAAATTACTTGAAAACTCCAAGATTTTGAACATGTACTTGCTGCGTCTGATTTGGAGTAAAAACTGGAGCTTCAGTACTCGGTTGAGCTATTGGAGAGGCAGGTGTCTCATTCGTTGCTTTTGTTCCCATCTACAAAAAAAAATCAGGAAGGAGATCATGAACAGGGACAAAAGCTTCCAAAAATTACTTGTGTTTACCTTTTTATTGTTTGGCGAAATGATCACAGTCAAAGACTCCGTAGCATCCTGGAAAAACATGTTCATAATGCTATAGGATCTGTAATATCCTGGAAAAACATGTTTATAATGATATAAATAAAAATAGTTTCTCTTCCAAAATACATATTCAACTATAATTTCAGAATAAATCTTACCTCATCGTCAAGATTTTCTTCTGCTTGATTCGGCTGGGATGACGTCTCATCCGATGGCTCTCTCTCTCTCTCTTACGGGAAAAATTGGGTCCCAGTATTTGTCTCAGCCTATAAGACAAAAGGAAATTGTAAGAGTTAGTTAAATAGAAAAATATTATAAAACATTTTAAATACTTTTTCTTACCAAAGCATTCTGATTTTCATCAAGAATTAGTGAAATTAGTGAAAAGATTGGAGAGGAAGGTGTGTTATGCTCAACCTGTGTATCCTCCTGTAGTAATAATAATAATAAAATAAAAAAGGTAGTTATGAGGAGTTTCTACAATTAAATAAAATGAAACATACTTGCTGCAACAATCAGGAAGACGATCCTGCATATGTAAAAAAACAACCTAAATAAGTTGAAAATTCTAAAAGTAATAACAAGCATACTTGTTGTGTCACATTAGGTGGAAGAACTTGAGTTTCAGTTTGTGTCTCATCCTATAAAACAAAAGAAAACTGTAATAGATATATGTAGAAAAATAATAAGCCATTTTTACTAAAGATATTTTCTTACATCAGCATTCTGATTTTGATCAAGAATTGGTGTAGACATTGTAGGGGCAGGTGTGTTATCCAAAGCTTGTGTATTTTCCTATAAAAAATAATAATTTGTAGTTATGAAAGAGTTTCTACATTTATATATTAAAGAGACTTTGTGTTTACCTTTTTATTGTTTGCTGAAATGATCTCAGTCAAATGCTCTATAGTATCCTGAAAAAACATATTCATAATGATATAGATACCAATACTTCTTCTTCCAAAATACATTCAACTATAATTTAAAAATACATTTGACCTCATTGTCAAGATTTTCTTCTGCTTGATTCGGTTTGGATGGCGTCTCATTTGATGTTCTGCCTCGTTCTGCAAAAATCAGGAAGGGGATCATGAAAACGACAAAAGCTTCCAAAAACTACTTGAAAACTTCAAGATTTTAAGCATGTACCTTTTCATCCATTTCCGTAAATATTTTTTGGAAAATTTCCTATATTGCTTTTCAATAAAGTAATTTGTAGGAACAAGAAGAAAAACAAGTTTGGATATTAAAATCATTTTATCCTAATGGTGTAAATTTTTAAGGAGCATTGTGTTTCCTCTTATTTGTTCTTCTTCTAATTGTAACCAACTGAAGCATGAATGAAGTAATACTGATCAACGTTGATTTCTTACTTAATGGATGCTAAACAAATTACTAACAATAATTTATGCTAATTTCATAATTAGCAATAATTATTAATTGTAATAAAATTTAGCATCTCATATTGTTTTTCAAATTTTATATGACTCTAAACTTCTTTTTATGGGTATTTTATGAGCAAATTAGACCAAAACCACTTTGATTTCAATGATCCCAATAAATATTATACTATTTAAACAGAAACATTCATTTGAACTTAATTATTGTTTTGTATGGTTTTAAATTTAATACATCTCATTTTGTATGTTTATAACCTAACAAATCATTTGTTTTACTTTCCTAATATTTCGACAGATTTATAAAATAACTGATTCACTATTAATTTGCATAAATTAAAATAATGTTAATTAATTTAGATAAAATAAATATTATAGAACAAAATTATATAACACCACACAACATATTATTTATTTATTTATATGTTTTATTCCAGTTGCTAGAAAAGAAATCTGTGAGGTTACGGGGATCAAGACATAGTTTATAACTTAAACAATACCAAAACTAAAAACAAAAGAGTTCAAATCTCAGAGAATAACATTAAATATATTTTTTTTAAACATATCAAAAGAGCTATTATAGTTTGCCCTGCTTGGTCATATCCTGAATTTAAACCTCCACTTTAACACATGGAAATCTGCTTCTTATGTAATCCAACCTAGCATAATCGAGTCCGCGTGCTCTTTTCTTAACGTTTTTTGGCATGATCAACTTCAACTTCTTTAGCGATTTTGCGTGCCCGCAAAAGAACTGCACTATATCAAGCTCATGCCAATGGTTTTTGTAGCCATCAATCGTGACTTCCTTGATAGAGTTAAACTTGTAGTTGCTGCTCTCCATATATGACTTTTGATGAATTATACAAAGCATACCAGGTTCAAATGTGAACTTCTTAATCTGCGTTTACCAAACGAGAATTTTAATGAACTTAATTAGAGTTAGAGAATTATTGATTTTGAGATAGATAGAGAGATACGTACTTCGATCAAAACCTTTTCGACCTTAGGGGATCTTTTGAGGAATTCAGAAATGTGATAAAGAGTACACAAGTTTGGAGCTTTAAAAAGAATACAGAATTCTTTCAAGTTCAAAAATTTGAAAATCGGGCTTCTCATTTCTCCCTCTATGTATCTTTCCTTGAATGACTATATATATACATGTCATAGGAAACATAAAAATTCATGTACGTAAACCACGACTGCCAAAGTTATAAACAAAAAGAAGTGAGTTATATAAACACAGGAGACAAACGCATGTGAATGTTGCATACTCTATCTAAGATGAACATCCTCTATCATGATCAGTTGATCACCTAATGAGTTTGTGCAGAATTGCAAAAGGAACTCTTAAAATTCACTCAAGAGTGTCTTTATCTGTAAAGTTATCCTATATTTCGTTATGTGGAAAAATGATATCGTATATAAGTTTTCCTCAGATATTGCAATAAAAACATGAAACACTTTTATAAATATAAGAAAAGTAAATTCGAAAAAGTTTACCTCAAGAAAGATATTTGTCGTTGAGAGGACATGAACTCCTGTATAGGCCACCATGTTAGCAAGCACCATGTAAGACGAGTCGTAATAACGCCAACTGTAATTCTTGATATAATGGAGTTTCGCCTCCTTAAGTGCGTCCACTCTTGAAAAGTCAAGAATCCTAACAAATCCTTCATACTTGTAGCATTCAAGAGTAGGTGCATCTAAAATGATTTGCAAGCGATTAGGCATACAATACAGGACCAGTTCCTTGAACCTCTTATGATTGTGAGCATTGATGCTCAATACCCCATGCGTTATCCATCTGGTTAGTACAAGGGTCTCGAGGTGAATGCAGTTGCTGAATATTGCATCTATCATCTCTGGTGTTACCTTGGACTTCATGAGCGCAAGTGTCCTCAAGAGTCTTAAACCTTTTGGGGTATTATTTGGTATTTCGAATTTACACCACCTTAGCTTCAAGACAGTTAATGCCTCGATGGCCGATAAATCAACGGAGAGATCCATAACTTTCTTGGATTTGGAGAAGTCTAACGTCAGCTCTTGAATGTTTTTACTTAGGCATGTTTTTACCCATGAGAGTACCTTATCCTCTACGCCAATATGATTGAGAATCAGAACAAATCGGTTGATTTCTGATCCTTTGTGTTGATTAAAAATCTCTTCAATTATACTTACAACCTCTGATTGACTACGTCTCCTGGAGTATATCCTGCCGAAATCAAGGTCTCGGGATCGAATCACTACTTCCCTGAATGTTTTGGACACAACACGGTTTTGTAGAACATATTGGATGGGGAAATACATTGATATGATGTACTCCACCAGATATTCAGGCAGCTCTACAGTGAGATCTTCAGGCAGCTCGTCAATGCGTTTGATCTTCTTATTTGGGGGCTCTGACATTTTTAATATTTTTCTTGGAATGATTAATTATTTCTTCAGTAGTAATGATCTTTATATAGATGATTTCATGGTAAAAGGAAGTAATATAGTCAATAAATCACTTAGGCAATATATATTCACAAATTAGGACACACTGAATTGTAGTCTCTTTCTGTTTGTCTTTTTGTATAAAATATAAAGTTACCATTATTGAGAATTTAAGTTTTTTTAGTGAAGAACAAGTTTTAGTCTGCCTTTTAACCTTTTATAAATGAGAAATCCGCAAAATAGGCGATTATGAGAATGTTTTTGTCTCTTTATACTTTTGTATTAACTAGACAGTTTTAAAATAATTATCTTCATAATACCAAAAAATTATTAAAACTAAATATAAATTAAAAATATAGAGAATCAATATGATCATTATAATATTTTACAAGTTTTAAAATACAAATATTGAATTCCAAAAACAATTTGGATATGTTGATCCAGATTTGCTAGATTGCATATTATAACTTTTTACAAAGATTAAATAAACGTTCTAATTGATCTAGCTTATACGTTTTATAAATGTTATAATTCATATTTTAAAGTATTCTCTATGATATATCTAAATAGAGAATATGTTTTTCTCAGTTCTAACCAAACCTCTTTACTATTATAAAGTACAACATATATTGTAGGCTTTTTACTTCATTGTTAAAAAAGATAGACAACGTTCATTTATGTTCTATCGCTTACTCTATCATATATCGTAGATAAAGCAACTATTCCTTACATGTATTCTATGTTCTAAACAAATTAGAATTTATACTCTGCCGTTATATATGTGTTATATCTTCTTTTTTTTTAAATATATATTCTATGTTTTAAATCTGAGAAAACCTTAGAAGCAATCCTAAATGATTTTATCTAAACTTATCTTGTTTTTGACATTGAATCACATTGATTCAACTTTTTTTGATTCAATGATCTTCTTCCTTTTTTTCTTCTTCATATCTTTTTTTCACCAAACGAATTGGTTCATATTGCCGAAAGTGATCACCGGAATTGCCAAGAGAGTTGACAGCAAAAACCTTTTTAGACGGAGTACAAGATGTACAACGTAAGAAAGAGAGTTTAAATATTTAGAATTATTTTGTTAATAAATTATGGAGAAAATTTTAGTTTAACCCTAATTCATTAGTCGATTACTAGAAAGACTCTAATTTTTTTATAGTTACTAATTTAATTTCGTACCTGTTTTACCCTTAGCTCCTTTGATATAAAACCAATAATTACGAAAATGACATTACTATTTGACTTATTTTGTTTACGTTTAATGTAATTACAAACTTGTTTTTTATTTTTTTTTTGTGGCAGATTTATCTTAAATGCTATAAACTAATTAGATTTCTACGAATTTGTCACGTTTGGTCACAGATTTATGATTTTTTACAAATTTAATTAAACTTAGTTTCTTTGCCGACAAATTTACTTAATTTTAACAAATTTTTATAAGATTCGATAGATTAATTTTTTTTTCTTTGGCCATTTATTTACCTATTTTGACAGATTTATTTAGTTTTTAACAGATTTATTATCCTTTGACCACATATTTACGTAATATTGGAAATTTAATATGAACTTGATACAATTTTTATCTTTTGATCGCAGATTTACTTAATTTTGACTGATTTAGTATTAATTTGATAAATTTATTTATCCCTTGATCACATATTTAATGCAATTTGACAAAAACAAAATTACATTGGCTACAGATTTGTTAATTCTTTGGCCACAGCTAACCACACTGGTTATTGAAAACCAGATTTAACCATTAAATTCTGATTTTTTTTAGTATACCGATAGTCTCAATTGAATTAAACCAAAATCTTTCTAGCCAACAAATTTTTTTTTTTTTTGACAACAATAACTAAACTATGATAAGAAACCTACTGGTACGGAAAACCAAACTGGTGGGGAGGGGGGGGGTATAATCAACATAAAACACAGTTGAATGGGAACTCCGAACACCTCGTGAAGGGGAACAAACAAATTAAATTAAGTAAATCAAACTATAATTTAAACCAAGAAACAAAAAAACCTAATCTACAAAAGTACCGTACCATACCTGTTTGTCTTCAATGGAATTACGATAAATTGAAAAAAAGATATAGTAGAACCTCTATAAATTAATAATGTTGGAACTTTGAAATTTTATTAATTTATAGAAATATTAATTTACAAAAGTTTTCTTAATTAGATTTTTTATTTTAAGATATATTTATTCTAAGATAAGAAAATATTTGATTTTAGTGTGTAGAAATTAATTATTATTATTTTAAATTTGACATTTGGATTAATTTTATTATATTATTTGGTGTATATAACATATATTGCATAGAACTTAAATGTGATTTTAGATATAATATTACTAAATCTCATCAAAAACATATTTATTGTTAAGAAAATATATAGATAATTTCATTGTCAATATAAAAAAAGCAATATAATAATAAGTTCTTACTTATATAAAATATGTATACATATAAATGATTAATTTATAATTTTAATGGGACAATATATTAACATATAATTTTGTAAAAAAATAATTATCTTATTATTTTATCGATTTATGTCAATTTTTGAACTGGCCCAAGTTGGGACCAAAAAATTTATTAATTTATAAAAATTATTAATTTATCGATTATTGGTTTATAGAGTACTGTGTCTAGAAAATTCAAATGGTTATTTGGTGTTCATAAAGGAAAGAAGAGTGAATCTATAGCAGTGAACAACAAAACTAGTTACGAAGATGATATTGATACGCAGATTTACGATGGTTTGGCTTAGTGGCGAAGCTAGGAATTTTGTTTTGTGGGTGCACAATTAATAACAAAAGAAAATAAGACATAAGAGAGATTGAACCTGGGCTGTTAGGGGGTGCACAAGCAAAGTTTTACCATCAGACCTACAAAATCTTTGTTTATTTGTCTCACATAATTTGAAAGATAAATTATACTACGGGTGCACATGCACCCATAGAGTACAAGGTGGCTTCGCCCCTGGTCGCTAACATTACCGCAAATGAAAAAAATACCAGCATATGTTAAACATGTATGACCAGAAGATTTTAACAAATTAAAACAAAGGCTTGAAAGAGTGCTCAAGTGGGTTTTAGTATAGAAGCAAGCACAAGGCTTGAAAGAGTGCTCAGGTGGGTTTTAGTATAGAAACAAGCACAAAACTTAATTCAGAGCCTTTATTATCAAATCATTCACATAACCAAGGACCGGACCAAAATAATAACTTTCTTTAAGTACTCTGGCTTGAACATAAGCAAAGTGTAGAAGTCTTAGTCTTTACAAAGAGGAGAATCTTTAAGTGAGACACTACAAGAAAACAACATGGATACTGAGGGAAAAAATCGTCGGAATTTCGTCGGAATAAAGTTATTCCGACGAAATTCCGACGAAACAAGTCGTCGGAAATAATTCCTCGGAATTTCTTCTTTCCTCGGAATTCCGTCGGAAATATCCGACGGAATTCCGAGGAAACACATTTCCGAGGAAATTCCGAGGAGCACCAGTTTGTCGGAAATCTCCTCGGAATATACCGAAGGAGTACTTCGTCGGGATATACATCGATCGATGTGTTTTTGGACATATACCCATCGATCGATCCAAATCGCTCGAATAGGGCTTTTGTTAAAAGGATAGATATGTCACGTATGGTGAAATGTATCGTAAACTTTACGTCATTAGAGGTAGATGAACATTACATTCAATCTTGAGTGGGTCGACCACCTATTTCCCCACGAGAACTATTGTAAAGTGCTATATGTCTCTGAAACTATTACCTCTATCTATTTGTCCCCGAGAATAAAGTTACAGTCCTATTTCCCCCCGAATATATAGTTCGAAACCTATTTCTCTCCAATCATCGAATTAGACGGTATACTATCGGTTCCGATCTATGATGTAAACCAGAGCCGAAATAAACCAAAATATAGTCAATTAACCATACCAAAACCCGACCCATTAAAATTTGTGAAAACCCCAAATAGCAAAAATCAGTAAGAACCCTAACTTTTGAAATCAATTTTAATCTTTGTGAAGGTGATGGCTGGAGATCGGAGCAACACGTCTGGAGATTCGAGGGGATCATCGTCTGGTCCTCGGCCAGAGGTGCTGGAAGATTTTTCAGTGTTCCTAAGAAATGTTGGTGTGGTGAGCTAATGGTGACGTTGACGTCCAAGTCCGACCAGAATCCATACCAGAGATACTTGCGATGTTCATTTGCGGCAGAGAATAAGGTAATGTAATTGTTTCAGATAGTGCTTGGGATTTTTCTTTTTGATTATCAGTGTTGTGATTGTTTTTAATTTGTAGCTTCAAAATGATAATCACATCTTCAAGTGGGCGGATGAGGCTTTATTGAACGAGGTTGATACACTTTTACTCATCTTCTGTGTTTTCTACAGCTCCAGAGACTGACGCCATTGATCTCTTATCCATTTCGCCAGCAATTTGGGGATTTTGCGTAAGGTCGGGTTCTGGGTTTACGTTTATGACGTTGGTTTTTTTTTCTTTTTTTAATAATGAGGCTGGATCTTTAATCGGGTTTAAATCAGTCTTAATTGGATCTTAGTTGGTTAACTATCCATTTTAAGTGGTTTACGGTTTCGGTTGAAACAATAAACCGATATTAAACCGTCTAATTCGATGATTGGGGAAAAATATGTTTCAAACTATATATTCGGGGGGAAATAGAAATATAACTTTATTTTCGGGGACAAATAGATAGAGGCAGTAGTTTCGGAGACATATAGCAGTATACAATAGTTATCGTGGGGAAATAGGTGGTCGACCCATATAGATATTTATTAAATGAAGTTTCTACTCATATGATTTTATGATTATTTTCATATTTGTGTAACAAAATTTTACACCAATGATTTTTTTTTAATATGGAATGTTTAGTGGTTTCAATAATTTATAATCATTTTTTTAAAAAAAATGAAGATTTCAAAATTAAAATATTATCTTTTCAATATATGTTTAACGCAGATATCAAAATATAAGTATCTATTTTCATATGATGTATATTTTAATTTAAACGATATGAAATAAATATATATATATATATATTAACATAAACACCTACTTAAATAAAATTATTTATTCATATGATTTTATAATCACTATGTCTTTTTATAGAAAAAAATTTAAACCTTGATCACAAAAGTTTATGTGAGACTTTTAATAGTTTTAGTAATTTATACACGTTTTGAAAAATTCAAAATACAACATATACAAAAAATATGTAAATTTTTATTATATGATTAATGTATTTGTGTAATTTATTTTAATAAATAAATAATTAAACAAAATGATAGAAAGTACACATATTGTTAGCAAATCTTTATTATTTAAAATCATTAATTATCATATATATCTATCACATTACGTAATTCCGTATGTTTTATTTAAGGAAATAATATATAATAATTTTAATTTGATAAATGAATGGTCCATAATGGACATACTATATAATATAACATTCTCTACCAATTTAATCTTGGACTAACAAAATTCTCAATTGATTATCAAGCCGCCATGTAAACAAAATTAGCATTCCAACTACGTGAAAACTCAGCATGACACCTTTTTAGGTAGTACAAACTACATGTTATAACTTTTTAAATGTTTTTCTATTAATATACAGGGGATTTAGCAGGCAGAAAATGTTACAATGACTACTCTCAATGAGTATACTAGTCTCCTCTCTTTATTATACATGTGTGTTATAGAAACAAAAAAACACGAACAGTTTAGTCAAATTTGAAAATGTGATACCAGTTCCTGTATCTGAAATTCTTTTAATTTTTGTCCGTAGGATTGATGCTTTTCTGAAAATGATCAGAACGGAACTGCTAGCAGGTTGCTGCTCACAGCCTATAATGAAAGCTACATGGATTAAATCAAGAAAGTGCAAGTTAAAGCACTGTCTCGGATTTGGATCGTGAAGATCTCGGGGATGTTACTGCATTTCAGATGAATGCTGGTGAAGATTTCGACTAGGATGATCTCACTTAAAGATTCACCTCTTTGTACAGATTAAGGCTCCTACAGTTTTCTTATGTTCAAGCCGGAGTACTTAAAGAAAGTTATCATTTTGGTCAGATCCTTGGTTATGTGAATGATTTGATTATAAAGGCTCTGAATTCAGTTTTGCGCTTGTTTCTATACTAAAACCCACTTGAGCACTCTTTCAAGCCTTTGTTTTAATTTGTTAAATCTTCTGGTCATACATTTTTAACATATGCTGGTAATTTCTTCTGGTCATACAGTGTAATTAGTAGAATTAAGCATTGGGAATTTGATGGAGGATGACCCGACCTCCTTGGTGTTAGCCTCGGATTCTTCTTTAACGTCTCCTATGGTTATTGATATGCTGCGGTTGTCTTCTCACATACTCGATTTGATATCTCTCGTGTTGGCTCTGATACCAAATATAGAATCTCGATCTCAAGAACACAAAATAATAATTCAAACTCAAACTCTTTATTGTTTTAGAAAACTCACTCAAAAACTAAAGCTCTCAACTCTCACAACTGATAAGTAAGCTACAACCTAGCATCTCCTTATATAACCACAAATGTTTTCTAAACTCATTAGGTAAACACAGATAGAAAATTTCTTAATCTATAACTCAATAGTATTAGGTTGCTTGCTTCTCAAGCTACTTCAAGCTTATCTCAACAGGCTTCAATTATTTCATGATAATCTGATCCAGCGACGACCTCTTGTGCTTGTAAGTCCAGAACAGTTCTCATTGCCCATCTGATTAGGTGATTGAAGTGATAGCATCTCTTGCATGGTGTGTAACTTGGCCATCATGAATTCGTGTTATCCACGCTCTATGTAAGTGAGCATTTCTCCAGTTCACATTGATATTCCATTATATGACTCCACTGAGTGGAGGAGTCCATTAATCATGGTTTCCAAATCCACAGCCAGCCTATTGTGGGGCAGTCATAGTAAACCATTGCTCAACTTCATCCTTCATGTTTTTTTATCACTCTTTCCACCAACTCCTGGGTTGAAGCATAGAGAATATAATTTATGTTCTATATAGTCCCAAGTAACCATGGAACCGAGCGTATCACCTTGTGTGGCTTATTTCGGTCTTCCAACAGGTTGAACGCAAAAGAGCAGTTCAATTCAAACGATTAATGCATAACTGTACTGGGAAGTGTAATACCTGCAGTCAGATGACCATTTGAAATTCTTTTCATTTTTGTCTGTATGATTCATGCATTTCTGCAAATGATCAGAACGGAACTGCTACCAGGTTGCTCGCAACCTATAATGAAAGCTACATCGATCAAATCAAGAAAGTGCAAGTTCAAGCGCTGTCTCGAATTTGGTGAAGATCTCGACTAGGATGATCTCACTACAAGAAAACAGCGGTATTCTGACGGACATTCCGACGGAAAATGAAATCCTCGGAATATACCGAAGAATTTCCGAAGAAATTCCGAGGAAACACAAAATTGGGGTTCCTCGGAATTTCCTCGGAATATTCCGACGGACTGAGGTTTTCTCGGAATTCCGTCGGTATATTCCGAGGAAATTCCGAAGAACCCCAATTTTGTGTTTCCTCGGAATTTCTTCGGAAATTCTTCGGTATATTCCGAGGATTTCATTTTCCGTCGGAATGTCCGTCAGAATACCGCTGTTTTCTTGTAGTGAGATCATCCTAGTCGAGATCTTCACCAAATTCGAGACAGCGCTTGAACTTGCACTTTCTTGATTTGATCGATGTAGCTTTCATTATAGGTTGCGAGCAACCTGGTAGCAGTTCCGTTCTGATCATTTGCAGAAATGCATGAATCATACAGACAAAAATGAAAAGAATTTCAAATGGTCATCTGACTGCAGGTATTACACTTCCCAGTACAGTTATGCATTAATCGTTTGAATTGAACTGCTCTTTTGCGTTCAACCTGTTGGAAGACCGAAATAAGCCACACAAGGTGATACGCTCGGTTCCATGGTTACTTGGGACTATATAGAACATAAATTATATTCTCTATGCTTCAACCCAGGAGTTGGTGGAAAGAGTGATAAAAAAACATGAAGGATGAAGTTGAGCAATGGTTTACTATGACTGCCCCACAATAGGCTGGCTGTGGATTTGGAAACCATGATTAATGGACTCCTCCACTCAGTGGAGTCATATAATGGAATATCAATGTGAACTGGAGAAATGCTCACTTACATAGAGCGTGGATAACACGAATTCATGATGGCCAAGTTACACACCATGCAAGAGATGCTATCACTTCAATCACCTAATCAGATGGGCAATGAGAACTGTTCTGGACTTACAAGCACAAGAGGTCGTCGCTGGATCAGATTATCATGAAATAATTGAAGCCTGTTGAGATAAGCTTGAAGTAGCTTGAGAAGCAAGCAACCTAATACTATTGAGTTATAGATTAAGAAATTTTCTATCTGTGTTTACCTAATGAGTTTAGAAAACATTTGTGGTTATATAAGGAGATGCTAGGTTGTAGCTTACTTATCAGTTGTGAGAGTTGAGAGCTTTAGTTTTTGAGTGAGTTTTCTAAAACAATAAAGAGTTTGAGTTTGAATTATTATTTTGTGTTCTTGAGATCGAGATTCTATATTTGGTATCAGAGCCAACACGAGAGATATCAAATCGAGTATGTGAGAAGACAACCGCAGCATATCAATAACCATAGGAGACGTTAAAGAAGAATCCGAGGCTAACACCAAGGAGGTCGGGTCATCCTCCATCAAATTCCCAATGCTTAATTCTACTAATTACACTGTATGACCAGAAGAAATTACCAGCATATGTTAAAAATGTATGACCAGAAGATTTAACAAATTAAAACAAAGGCTTGAAAGAGTGCTCAAGTGGGTTTTAGTATAGAAACAAGCGCAAAACTGAATTCAGAGCCTTTATAATCAAATCATTCACATAACCAAGGATCTGACCAAAATGATAACTTTCTTTAAGTACTCCGGCTTGAACATAAGAAAACTGTAGGAGCCTTAATCTGTACAAAGAGGTGAATCTTTAAGTGAGATCATCCTAGTCGAAATCTTCACCAGCATTCATCTGAAATGCAGTAACATCCCCGAGATCTTCACGATCCAAATCCGAGACAGTGCTTTAACTTGCACTTTCTTGATTTAATCCATGTAGCTTTCATTATAGGCTGTGAGCAGCAACCTGCTAGCAGTTCCGTTCTGATCATTTTCAGAAAAGCATCAATCCTACGGACAAAAATTAAAAGAATTTCAGATACAGGAACTGGTATCACATTTTCAAATTTGACTAAACTGTTCGTGTTTTTTTGTTTCTATAACACACATGTATAATAAAGAGAGGAGACTAGTATACTCATTGAGAGTAGTCATTGTAACATTTTCTGCCTGCTAAATCCCCTGTATATTAATAGAAAAACATTTAAAAAGTTATAACATGTAGTTTGTACTACCTAAAAAGGTGTCATGCTGAGTTTTCACGTAGTTGGAATGCTAATTTTGTTTACATGGCGGCTTGATAATCAATTGAGAATTTTGTTAGTCCAAGATTAAATTGGTAGAGAATGTTATATTATATAGTATGTCCATTATGGACCATTCATTTATCAAATTAAAATTATTATATATTATTTCCTTAAATAAAACATACGGAATTACGTAATGTGATAGATATATATGATAATTAATGATTTTAAATAATAAAGATTTGCTAACAATATGTGTACTTTCTATCATTTTGTTTAATTATTTATTTATTAAAATAAATTACACAAATACATTAATCATATAATAAAAATTTACATATTTTTTGTATATGTTGTATTTTGAATTTTTCAAAACGTGTATAAATTACTAAAACTATTAAAAGTCTCACATAAACTTTTGTGATCAAGGTTTAAATTTTTTTCTATAAAAAGACATAGTGATTATAAAATCATATGAATAAATAATTTTATTTAAGTAGGTGTTTATGTTAATATATATATATATATATTTATTTCATATCGTTTAAATTAAAATATACATCATATGAAAATAGATACTTATATTTTGATATCTGCGTTAAACATATATTGAAAAGATAATATTTTAATTTTGAAATCTTCATTTTTTTTAAAAAAATGATTATAAATTATTGAAACCACTAAACATTCCATATTAAAAAAAAATCATTGGTGTAAAATTTTGTTACACAAATATGAAAATAATCATAAAATCATATGAGTAGAAACTTCATTTAATAAATATCTATATGGGTCGACCACCTATTTCCCCACGATAACTATTGTATACTGCTATATGTCTCCGAAACTACTGCCTCTATCTATTTGTCCCCGAAAATAAAGTTATATTTCTATTTCCCCCCGAATATATAGTTTGAAACATATTTTTCCCCAATCATCGAATTAGACGGTTTAATATCGGTTTATTGTTTCAACCGAAACCGTAAACCACTTAAAATGGATAGTTAACCAACTAAGATCCAATTAAGACTGATTTAAACCCGATTAAAGATCCAGCCTCATTATTAAAAAAAGAAAAAAAAACCAACGTCATAAACGTAAACCCAGAACCCGACCTTACGCAAAATCCCCAAATTGCTGGCGAAATGGATAAGAGATCAATGGCGTCAGTCTCTGGAGCTGTAGAAAACACAGAAGATGAGTAAAAGTGTATCAACCTCGTTCAATAAAGCCTCATCCGCCCACTTGAAGATGTGATTATCATTTTGAAGCTACAAATTAAAAACAATCACAACACTGATAATCAAAAAGAAAAATCCCAAGCACTATCTGAAACAATTACATTACCTTATTCTCTGCCGCAAATGAACATCGCAAGTATCTCTGGTATGGATTCTAGTCGGAATTGGACGTCAACGTCACCATTAGCTCACCACACCAACATTTCTTAGGAACACTGAAAAATCTTCCAGCACCTCTGGCCGAGGACCAGACGATGATCCCCTCGAATCTCCAGACGTGTTGCTCCGATCTCCAGCCATCACCTTCACAAAGATTAAAATTGATTTCAAAAGTTAGGGTTCTTACTGATTTTTGCTATTTGGGGTTTTCAAAAATTTTAATGGGTCGGGTTTTGGTATGGTTAATTGACTATATTTTGGTTTATTTCGGCTCTGGTTTACATCATAGATCGGAACCGATAGTATACCGTCTAATTCGATGATTGGAGAGAAATAGGTTTCGAACTATATATTCGGGGGGAAATAGGAATTGAACTTTATTCTCGGAGACAAACAGATAGAGGCAATAGTTTCGGAGACATATAGCACTATACAATAGTTCTCGTGGGGAAATAAGTGGTCGACCCTATCTATATTAAAAGTATACTATATATCTATGTTAATATCATTTGCATCTAATTATATATCATATACAATAGATAAGATTGATTGTTTTAATTTATTTATCCTAAAATGATTGCGAATAAACAAGAGCGGTCGTTTGATTTATATGCGCACGCCAATATATTACATAATAGTAACTGATTTATTAGTTATTTAATATATAATAATTATTTTATTATTTCATATTATGCAGAAAAACATAAAATAAGTAATAAATATAAAATATTTATTTTGCACAAGAGGTAGATCTTAACCTAAGTATGTATCTCTTTAATAATTTTAAATCTTGAACATTTTCTAAATTTCATGCCAAAACAAAATAACGAAATGAGAATAAACTCAAAAAATAATATTTATATCGAACAATAACCAAAATGAAAAAAAAAACGACACAAAAATGAGAAAAATATTGAAGATAGATAAGATTGGCACATGAACGTAATTTTCTCATAACCATAATTTACTTTTAGATTTCTAAATCATGATATAAAGCCGAGTTGACATAGTTTCATTGTAACCAAATAGTAGGCATGTAATTCTTCGGCCTAAACGTTAGGTTCGTATGCGATAAGTGATTTTTTGACCTAAAATATTTTTAAAAATGGGATCAGCTCATCAGTAAACAAATTATGTAATAAACAAAATTTAAAAAAAATGTTTAAGGGCCAAAAATATTAATTCGATCAAGAATATAAATTTTATTTTTCCATACGATATTTCTTAAATAATTTTCATATAAATTCACCATGCGCAAGGCGCAAGTCTTATTCTAGTTCAGTATTTAAAAGGTCAAGCATCGCGAACCTACAATTTAAATATGTTAGTTAATTAACTTCTACGTCAGTTAGATGGAGAAAACAATTTAATGATGCCAGTAGGTATCTGAAGTATAGAGAAGCTTATTCTTTCACAAATTATTAATCACATATCAATGTGCAATGGAACTTTAACTTGGGAAGTAGTTTGAGTTAAGCAAGAACTTACTTCTCGAGATTTATGTAACCACTAGCACAAGCAAAATACAGATCAAAGGCCATTTGCTCCCTCCCATGCATCTTCTTCAAGAATTACATTAATTATTCTATTCCGGTCTGGATATCCAAATCACCTCAAGTTTGAATAAGATAATAGTCGTCTGTTACCAAAAAAAAAGAAAGCTTTAGCAACAGACCACAAACTACCTGGTCAACATACCCAATAATATTTGATATTTGTATTTTTGACTTATATTCATTTTTATTTGGTACAATATTTATATATATATTAACAACGAACGGATATTATATTATTCAAATATGAGGTGGTCTAGATAACCAGACCGGAATAGAACAACCAATGAAACAAAACTCTCTGTGGAAAGACCTCGTAGTACTCCTAGCTAAAAAATAAGAAATTTCATTTCACGCTCTTGGGATGTGAGAGATCATGAAGTCCAGAAATCATATTTGAAGAGTCTTTATCGCCTCCAATTTTGTTGTAAAACTTGGCCATGCATGAGGATCCTTTAACATTGCCATCAGATCCCTACAATCTGTTCCAAAGCTTTGGCATGTCAAATTTTGAAGCATTCTCTCCATAGCCCATCGCAGTTTTTCCACTTTTGCATGCAAAGCAGCCTCCTGTCTTCTTAAGTTCTGAGTCCCCAAAAGTTGAATCTTCCACAAGCTGTCCATTCAAACTCATCCGCATCCACAGAACTGAGATGTAGAGGTCCATGAGCTTTCTACCTTGCAGATATTACCCAAGGTTAAGACTTGTGGTTCTACTATAAATGTTCTTGTGGAGACGGAGGCATCGTCTCATTTGCTTTAAACTAGTTCCAAAGGATCCTTGTCTATCTTCCTAAGGATCCTTGTCTATCTTCCTAAAGATTTTATCTTTTTGAGTCTTCCATATATACCAGATTATCCAAGGAGAAGGATCTCAATCTAATTATGGTTCTTCAATGCTGTTCTTTCTCCATAAAAGGTAGTCCATATTGGCATAAATACTCGATATCAGAAAGATGTCAAGGCTAGATGGAGTTGCTGACAAAGACCATGCCAGAAAAGCTGGTAGGCATTCAAATATGGTAGGAATAACAGTTTCTCCAGGTTCTCCACATCTTGTATAGTAATCATCGCATTGCATATTACGATGTGTCAGGTTCCTCATTACCGCCATATGTCATGTTATCAGTTGCCAAATAAGATAGCATATCTTTTGAGGTGCCTTTATTTTCCAAGAAAAAGCTTGAAGTTTGGTAATACTTGGATCCATGATCTCTATCTCTTCATCATTTTCTAGTAAATTACGTGCTATCCAATATCCAGATTTAAACATGTATTGTCCACTCTTTGTATAGTTCCAGCATAAAATATCACGGCAATTGGCTGGACTGATGGCAAAACTCCGTATTAGAGGTATGTCATCGTGGTGAACATAATTTTCCAGTAATCCAACATTCCACTCATTTGATTCTCCATTAATGAGATCATTGACTGTCATTCTCGGGTGCATAACTCGGGGAGCAGGTAAAGCCAGCCTAGCTGATATTGTAGGGATCAAAGGATCCTCCCACACATTAACTATGTATCCTGAGTGAATTTACTGTCTAATTCTCAATAGAAATAGTTTACGAGCTGCTGAAATTCTAGTCCATGGAGAGCATGGATTATTTACTGATCATATTCGCAAAGGCGAGCTCATTCGGTAGTATTTACCACGCAAGACTCGAGCCACTAATGAATCAGGGTATTGGACAAGTCTCCATAGTTTTTAGCTAGTAAAGCCACGTTGAACTCATGGATCATACGGAATCCAATTCCGCCCTCCTCTCTCGGTAAGCAAAGCTTCTCCCATCTTTTTCAGTGAATTCCCCTCTTTGGCAGATTTGAGCTCCACAAGAATTGTGCAATGGCACTTGCCATATTTTCACATATCCCCAGCGGAAGCAAGAAGCTCGACATAACATATGTCGGAGGGGCTAATCATAGGCCATGGATTTTACCCATTATTAGCCATGGTATATAGGTGTTTTAAGATATATTTACTACGATATAGAGTCTATTTAGAGTAATTACATGTTCAGGTACATACTTGAGGAAAATTATGTATTTGGGGTAATTTGGAGACTTGAGAGCTTTGCTGGAAACAAAGAAGGAGTCGATTATTGAGTCGGAATATCGACCGGCACGTACCAAGACTAATCGATCGACGAAAGGCTATTTCCATCGATCGACAGCAAAGCCACCCGCGAGTTAATGACAAATTAGAAAGTTTCACAAAAGTTCCAATAATTACATTTTAAGTTCATGGCCGCCTAACTGTTAGGCTATATTATTAAGGTTTTGTATCATTTTAGAGACAGACTTGCCTAGAGACCTTTTAGACCTAGTTTGGAGAGAAGCAACCAACTACCATTGGAGAGGAAGAGCTTAGGATTGGAGAGAGAGATCTGAACTTTATAACAGAGAAGATCTTGAACTCCCTTGCTTTCATTACTCTATTTATTTTTTCTCTTGCTATTCATTTATTTAAGTATTATTCAGACCATCATAACCATGTCTCTTACGAATATGTCTGAGTAGTCTTACTGTTAGATTTAGGTTTCTCATAAGGTTGATTTATGTATTGCTAACATGAACTGTTGCTAGGGTGTTTAAAATATAGTTTTTCATCTAGTTGGTGTTTAAAATATAGTTCTTCATCTAGTTGCTCTTAATGCTAAGTTTAGGATTGATCACCATTTAACTTAGATCCTAGGATTAATTGAGACAAGCAATAGCTTGACTCAATATCTGAAACTAAACTAGTATAATCGAATTAACTAGATACAAACGAAAGTTGGTCTAGTAAGTTAGAGAACACTAATCAAACCCCGCTCATAAAGCTTTCTAGAAGAAACATTGATCGACTCGACAATCGTTGTGTCGATCGATATTTTGAAAGGTGTATCGATCGATATTCCCCAAGAATCATTGATCGACACTTTCTCGTGATTGATACGAAAGTTGAAATCCGAAATCTAGATATAGATAATCTAATTGATTTTACCTAAGTTTGAGTTCGAGAACAATTAATATCTATAACCCCTTAAAACCCCAATTAAGTTGCTTACTGATCATAACTGAGAATATACTTGAATCTAGCTATTTTCCCAACTGTTAACAACCTCAAATCAAACCAATCGAACAACTACCTTTTTCACCACTTCATTTACTGCTTAAAACTTATTAATCTAGCTTTATTTCGTAGACTATAAATCTATTGTGCAATCCTAGAGTCTCTGTGGATTTGATCTCTAAGTACTACATCTGAACCTCTTATTTGAGAGAGTAATTCACTCCTTAGGGTAATTTGAGTGATATCAACTAACAAAATAGATTTTATTAGGACTTCTTTTCCTTTTTTTGATAGTCGTTTACCTTCTATCCATTCACTTTGTTCAGCAATCTCTCCTTGAGGAATGTAAATAATTTACACTTGGATCCGCTAATATCTTCTGGAATTCCTAAGTAGGAACTAGGAACCCATTCAACCCTCATTCTGGATTCCAAGTGTATCTTTAATATTTCCAGCAACTCTCTTACCACTAGTAGAGAAGATTTATAGAAGTCAATACATTGGCATGATGCTTGTCCATACTTCATGACTACTTTCATTAGTTATTTAAATTCACGGGGCTATGCTTACAGAAGAAATGGTTACCATCAGCAAAGAGTAGGTGAGATACTGCGGGCCAAGCGCGTGTAACACGCATCCCCGTTATCTTCTCTTGATTCTCTGCATGATTAAGAAGGCTAACGAGTGTTTCCATGCATAAAATAAAAATTAAAGGAGACAAATAATCTCCTTGACGTAGTCCTCTTTTCGGGACAATGTTTCTTCTCCGTTGGCCATTCATAAGTACCTTATACTTAACCGAAGCAATGCAGTCCATAATAAAGTCTATCAACATGGCCGAGAAACCCATTTTTCCCAGAACAGCCTCAATGAATGACCACTCCATTCTATCGTAACCATTACTCATATATATATATCCGTTTTATGGCCATTCTTTTAACTCCTTCACTCGGTTTTGTTCGTAGTGCATGGAACATTTCATGTGCAATCATGATGTTGTATTTAATCTATTTTCCCACAACAAAGGCTGATCGGGTCTCTGATATACGGTCTGGTATGACTTTCTCCAATTTTTGGCATAAGAACTTGGAGATTATTTTTATCTGACATTACACAAGCTAATTGGTCGAAACTGAGACAATTCTGTTGGTTTGGTCGTATTTGGGATCAAAAAGGAATTGTTAACCATACAGGTTAATTCCTCCTTTACAATATCTCAAAAATTTTGACAGAAAAAAGTCGTCATCCCATCTGGACCTGGAGCTTTTTCTGGATACATAGCGAAAAGTGTGGTTTCATCTCTCATTCAGTGACCGGTGCTGTAAGATCATCATTTATTGTCCATGATATTGTTGTTGAAACCTCGGATAGAGCTTCTTCTTCTGATGTTCTTCTATATTTGGTAAGAAGATATATTGTGTGATAGTTATTTTAACTATTGTCATCCCTTTATATTATGGATTTTTGATTAGTGAAAACACATTCTCATTCCATCTTCATATGTTTTTAATTCAATTAATATTATTTTATTAATAATTATTGATTTACAGAATTATAAGTTTTTCAACATTAAAATATTTTTATGATTATAATTCTTAAATGTTTGTTCTACGTTTACTATAATATTGTGGTTAAATTTAGCACCCAAAACATTTTGTTTTCTTTTCATATATATGTTTAAGAAGTTATTGGTAATTATATATATATATATATATCTTAAAAATTACTAATTTAAATAATGCTGAAATGAATAATAGCTTCAATGTGTAATTGGAGATTATTTTAGGTTTAGTAGACATAATGAAAACATAATATTTATTGTATTACTTAGAAAATATATGACTAAATAATTGTATACTACTATCTTTGAAAACTAAATAAACCATACTAAAATAACTTATTAGAATTTTCAAAATAAATGTTATTATTAATTTTCAAAATATATGACTGGACATTGACTTTCTTATGTAAAATTATTTTATTATACATTTAGTGTATTTTATTATTAACAGTTTATTATGTTTTTTTATTTATTATTTATCGAAAATAAATTATTTGTTTATAGCTAGAGAGAACATGTTAAAACTTTTTTTTACACCGTACCCACTTTCTGTATCTCTCTTTTTTTCTTCATCGTACTAAACATTATTACCCTAATAAGCTCAGTATAGTCTTCTTTAGCGTCCGCTAACTAAAGAATGAAGTTTTTTTTAAGCTCACAACCATAACAAAAACAATTTTAGAAATATTAGAATTTGCGAGTATGAGAAATCAGTTATGTACATGAAGTATAACATTTTTGGGGAATTGCAAAGAGTATTCCAACTTGATCTAGCCATCGAACAAACATATATACAAAACGGTGGGAAAGGTCACCTCTCTCTTCATTGTACGTGCATAAAATTGTTGGTTAACTCAGGAGAGAAAGGTTAATAGACTTGGTTTTTATTTTATTGTTGTCATACGGTTTAGATTTAAAACTCAGATTCATTAAATCTGTTGACAAATAATCTAAATTCTTGTTATTTGCAGAAGAAGATAAAAATTAGAATTTCCATATTGGTATTAGGACTGGTGGAGGAGATGTTTTACCACTTGGTGTGCCTTCATTTCCTAGATCAGCCATCAAGATGGATATAGCCAAAGCCTTCGATACAGTTAGCTGGTCCTTCATCGAGGATACATTGCGAGCAATGAACTACCCGGATCTTTATGTTACTTGGATTATGAGATGCATACACACAGCTGCGTTTTCAGTATCAGTGAATGGTGAGTTAGAGGGTTTCTTTACTAGCAGCAGGGGTGTACGACAGGGATGCTCGCTCTCTCCGTATCTCTACGTCATCGTGAGCAATGTTCTCTCGAAGCTCCTAAATAAAGCAGCTAGAGAGGGACAAATTGGATACCACCCGCACTGCAAAGAGATCATGCTGTCACATCTAAGCTTCGCTGATGACATAGCGGTTTTCACCAATGGCTCTCCAGCATCGCTTAGGGGTACACAGGCTGTTTTAGATAAATTCGCCAGCATGTCTGGCCTGAGAATAAATGCTGCTAAGTCGACGACATTTGCTGCGGGGCGGGGGAAACAAGCTCTGGAAAATGAGGCAGTGGCTGCTGGTCTCTCAGTCTTGGCTCTGCCAATCCGGTACCTTGGACTCCCTCTCACCACAAAGCTAATGTCAAAGCACCACTATGAGCCACTCCTAAACAAAATACGGACGTGTTTCCTCTCCTGGACAAGCAAGTCTCTTTCGTATGCTGGTAGGGTTCAACTCATCAAATCTGTCATTGCTAGCCTTGCAAATTTCTGGTGTGCTGCATTCTTCTTGCCCCAAGCTTGCATTGACGAAATAGAGAGTATGTGCTCGGCATTTCTTTGGAGTGGCTCTCCAAACAACACATCCATGGCTAAGGTTGCGCGGGTCGAGATTTGTCGACCGTATGAGGAAGGAGGCCTTGGTCTTAGGAGTTTAAAAGATGTAAATGCGGTCTTTATCTTGAAACTAATCTGGCGGCTTATGTCTCAGTCTTCTTCTCTGTG
>NC_027748.1:28585002-28590822 GCF_000695525.1 Brassica oleracea var. oleracea | reverse complement strand
GGGGGGGGGGGGGGGGGGGGGGGGGGGGGGGGGGGGGGGGGGGGGGGGGGGGGGGGGCTTGGGTGAATAAATATCTGTTGCATGATGAGACCCTCTGGGACGTGAAGGATACTGGTCTTGGATCATGGGTATGGCGGAAACTGTTACGGTTCAGAAGCCAGGCTCAAAGGTTCATCCGTATGGACATTAGAAGTGGTATGACAGTGAGGTTTTGACTGATTTATGGCATCAAAGGGGTCGGTTGATAGAGATAACCGGAGAAATTGGCACACAGAAGCTTGGCATTCCTAGGAATGCAACAATAAGTGAGGTACTTGTTGAAGGAGAGTGGAGAATCAGAAGATGCAGAGACCAACGGATCCAAACGCTAATGCAAGAGGT
Source organism: Brassica oleracea var. oleracea (assembly GCF_000695525.1). Lineage (NCBI taxonomy): Eukaryota > Viridiplantae > Streptophyta > Magnoliopsida > Brassicales > Brassicaceae > Brassica > Brassica oleracea. Next base: position 28,590,441 of record NC_027748.1, on the reverse strand, counting down.
CCGCTTGCACTAGTAAAAATACACCGTATAGCCACGAAAAAGCCACTAACAAATCGTGGGTCCATAAGCAAAAAACCGTGGCTATCTGATTACCAGCCACGATTCTATGTCGAGAAACTACCGTGGCTATAGCTTCGTGACTACGAAAAACCGTGGCTTAGCATGGCTTATTAGCCACGGTTTAACCACGGTTCTTTCGTGGCTTTTTTAACCACTGTTTTACCCTGTCTGGATCGTGGCTATGCCTAGCCACGAAGATTGCCACTATCTTTTTGTGGGAAGTTTTAGCCACGAAGATTGCCACTATATTTTCGTGGGAATACTTAGCCACTGTTTTTTCTTGTTAGTATCGTGGCTATGTACTCACGGTTTTGTCGTGGCTAGTGTTAACCATGTTTTTTTTAAATTCTGGTTCTATTTCAATTTCTAATTTTAACCCTAAAACACAATTTAAATTAAACATGAAATTATAATCATAAGAAAGTTGGTTTACAAAAGCTAAACATAAGAAGATTAGATATTAAACAAGTGCATTGAGTCTTAAGAACAAAAGGATGGTACATAAGAGATCAAAAGATGCTACACATGCATCTAAAAGCCAAAAGAGAGTTTTAAGATTAGATAGAAAGATGCTAAACATGAATCTAAGCCTGAGTCGAAGGGTCTTGAGCCTGAGTAGAAGGGGGTTGTTGCTGAGGGTTAGCTTGGGGTCGAAGTGATTGGATGAGCTCAGTTATTTCAGCCCTTGTTGCTGCGAAGCCCTCCTTCATTGTTGCCACATCCTCCTTCACAGCACCTACATCAGCCTTCACTGCACTTACATCAGCAGTCACACTTTGCAAGCTTGTCTTTAGTCCACTCACACGCAACTCCAGCTCCAAGTTGCGGGCCAGAGAAGCAGGGACTCTTGCAGATGGCGCATGTTCCCTATACTGGGCACTGCCGAGTCCGTAGACATGCCCCCTCTTACCTTTAGCATTCTGAGAGCAAACACAAAGCATATTCAATCAAAAACAACTCCACATACAACAAGATGAGTCTATAGAGGAACCAGACTCAGACAACACCTAAATCCAACTCCACAGACAACAAAACTCCTAATTCCAACTCCACAGACAGAAAAAAATCATAATTGCAACTCCATAGACAACAAAACTATCAATAACAAACACTTGATATATTTTTATTGGAGCCTAATTCTATAGAGGAAACAAAACACATGACAAGAGTTTGAAAACATACTTTCAGATAAGCTTGGTTTAACAAGATGCGAGAAGGAGCTGAGGTTGCTGATGGACTTTGTGGTGATCCATCACTGTTAGTGTTAGAGACCTGAGTAGCTTCCATCTTAGCTTGAGTTATCAGTTCTTCCGCACGATAGTCCCCAAAAGTCCCATCCTTTTTCGTGTGTGTCCTCCTGACAAGGTCTGTGTAGGATGGAGGTTCACCAGTCTCAACCGTCTGCCAAAAAAAAGAAAAAAAAATTATTTAGGCAAATGTGTAAGAAATAAAAACAAGGGAAATTACCATGTTGTATTCAATTCTTGCAAAACCAACCGGTCCTGCATTGTGCTTGTATACCCCTTTACCCAGAGGGTCAGACTTGCGGCTTTTAGCAGCGTCTTTGCTCTTCTTCTTGGCTGGTTCTGTCGCCCAATACTTTATAAGGGTCGTCCAGTCATTCTCATTGATGTACTTTGGCTGCTTGTTTTTCCTCTTCTTGGTGCTAATCCGTTCACCAATCGAAGTCCATGTTTCCTTCTTCCAGAGAGCATAGACCAAGTCATTAAACTGTTGCTCCCAGTAGAAATTTTGCTACAAAAGGAAAACAATACAGTTGGTGTTATTATTATTATTTTTTTTGAAACACAATACATTTAGTGTTATCAAAAAACAATTTTAGAGGTAAATTTAAGTTGGTAAATCAATTACCACAAACGTCTGCCACCATGAATCCCTCCTTTCGTCAGGGACAGACCTCCAACTCTTCCAAGGTCCCATGTAGTATGCTTGCCATGTTGCACGGATGAAAGCATTCACTGATGGGTCAATAGAGAACCTAAAAAGACCACAAACATCAGGGATATCAGAGAGAAGCCTAAACAATCTAATGACAGTTAAACACTAAGAGAGAAAGCTTACCATAAAGCTCCATTGAGCTTATCAGGATGGAGGTGTGGATGGGATATCCTAGCAGGAGCATTGAACATGGCATTGAGAGACATTTGCGGATAGCTATTTTAACGGGAGGATGAAGCTTGTCCGGTTGCAGCCACTCCGGTGGCACCAGGAGGCATAGGAGGAGATGTCCCTTCTCCTCTTCTTGAGGCCATCTACAGTTAACAGAAGAAAAAGTTAAACAAAAGTATAAGTTTAATCGAAAACCCACAGAGACAAAGAGAAACTGAAACAACAAAGACACATAAGAGTGTCCAACAAAACTATGAGACAGAGACAATACTGCTAACTAAATCACATTGGCTTAATCAAACAACTCTATCACAGAAACAAACCCTAATCGAGCAACTATGAGATGTAAAAGAACCATTAGTTTGAATATTATACAATCGAAATAATAAAGGCAGAGAAAAAAAACAAAATAAGAGAGACAGAGACAAAACAGAAAGAAACTGAAACCCTAAGAAACAGAGACAACTCTAAGACAGAGACAATTGAGAGAAATCGAAACCCTAAGAAAGAAATCGACAGTAACAACAGAAAGAAATTGAAACCCTAAATCAGAAACAAAAACCAAACATGCAACAAGAACATTCAAGTGACAGAGACTGAACGAAGTGATCGAAACCCTAGATCGAGAAGACTAAGGAAAAAAAAAGCAATTGAAAACCTAGATCGAGACGAGACGATTCTTGAAGAAGAAATAGAGGGTTACCTTGAGAGCAGAAGGGAACGAGAGACGTCGCGGCTTGGAATCAGAGACGACGAGTCTTCGAATCGGAGAGGACAATTGCTTTCGTCGGTGGCGACTCGGGAGAGAGTTTGTTTTTTTGTCTAAGTGTTGAGAAGAAAGGGGAAAGGATTAAAACCCTTTCAGCATAGCCACAATCAAACCGTAGCAAACCGTGGCTCGGTTTTAATAATACCTGCGAATTGTAAAACAATTGGAGGCAAAACCAAATAAATTAGAGCCAAACCGAATGGTTTTGCCAAATTTCGTCAAAGCCACGAAAATCCCACGAAATTACAGTGGCTTTGGTTTAATATCAACCTCGAAATGAAAAACAATTGTGGAGCCAAAACCAAATAAATTGGAGGCAAACCGATTGGATTTGTCATAGCCACTGTGTAGCCACGAAAGTTAGCGTGGCCTTGTTTAAATCACCTTCGCGAAATACCAAACCTCTAACCCCTAAACTATAACCCCTAAACTCTTACCCATCAACCTCTCCTCCTACAACAACAACATATCTCAACCTTTATACATATTCCATAATCTTACAAAAATATTATACAACCTACCAAATTATTTTTCATCCTTACAATATATTTTACAAACTTACAAATTATTTTTCAACCTTACAATATATTTTACAACCTTATAACTTATTTCTCATCCTCACGGTCTGCTTCTACATCACCATCTGATACATATTCATCGTTTGGACGATTCACCGGAGCAATATCATAATCAGACACATCATCAACAACATGCGTTTCCACCCGTAACAATGAACTTTCAGCAACCAGATCACGTCTATCATCTTGCCATGCCGTTAAAACAATTTCGGACGTTTCTCGGATTCCTCGGGGAAAAATTTTGGCGCAGGCCCACCAGTCATGGACTGATTGTTGACGTAACCGTGGATAAGGAATAAAACATGCTTGATCACAGTTACCTGTTAGTGGTACAAAAATATCATAGTTTCCAATCATGGCTTTTCATCAATAATCAAATCTCAAAAAAAAAATATATTTTTTTTTCACTTACCTGCTAATACCAAAGGATCATATTTTGCATATTGTCTTCGTGGTGAGACATCAACAAGACCAAATGGATGTATTCTCATACAGTGATTTTCCGTCGTGTCAAACCACGAACATTTAAAAACCATAACTTTCAAGCCAACATCACCATGATACTCCACTATCATAATCTCTTGTATGAGACCATAGTGGTCTGTCTCATTGGTTCCAGGTACACATACACCATAATGTTGAGTTTTCTTATTTTGACCATGGTTATGAGTGTGGAAAGTATACCCACGGGTGTGGTATATTGGCCAAGACCTATAACTATGCCTAGGACCTTGTACAAAATCCAACATCCACATAGGAAATGTGTAAAACTGAGTCGCATCATTAATCTATAATACAATAACATTGTTATAAATAACAAATTTAATTAAATGAATTCTGGAACTTAATAATAAAAAACAATAACTCAGATAGTCTTTGCACCACTCAGCGAATTTGGTGTCTTTCACTTTTTGCATTGCAGCCGGAGTAATATCAGGAACACTTAGAGTCATATATTCTTCAAACATCCCGCACACATTTAAATCTTAATTATGTAACTAAAAATATGTATAAACTGTGCAACTATCGAACCTCCAATGTGTGCTTTGTTTTTGACCATCTTCTTCAAATGATACATGTATCTTTCGAATACATACATCCATCTAAAATGGACGGGGCTACCTAAGGCTACCTCATCTGGAAGGTGCACAAGAAGATGTTGCATAACATCGAAGAATGATGGAGGAAATATCTTTTCCAAGTTACAAAGCTTCATACCGATATTTGCCTTTAAAAGGCCAACATCTGACTCTTTCAAAATCTTCGAAGAGATATCTCGGAAGAAGAGGGCAATATCTGTAAACAAAAAAATAAAATTAATTATAGCATAAATTATAGTAAATTAGAAAATGATACAAATAAATAAATACCTCTAATCACTGTGTGAACATGTTTTGGAAGGAGTTCAGCGAACGCAAATGGATATAGTCGTTCCATTATGACATGACAATCGTGACTTTTCAGTCCATGTAGCTTTAAATTGCTTTCGTCAATACATCGACTAAATTTGGAGGAGTATCCATCGGGAAATTTTATGTCATTTTTCAACCATAGAAGGAATGCTCTTTTTCCCGCATTTGGCAGCCTGAATATTGGGATGGGCATCGTTCCATCCTCTTTCATCTCTAAATCTCGCCTTTTGCATAGTCCTGGAAGATCCAATCTGCTTTTGATATTGTCTTTCGTCTTTCCAGAAGCATTTAAAACCGTGTTCGTCAGGTTATCGAAGAAGTTTTTCTCAATATGCATGAAATCAAGGCTATGCTGAAGTAGATGATTTTCCCAGTACGGTAACTCTCAGAAAATACTCTTCTTTACCCAATTGTGAGTAACTCCATATCCGGATATTTTCTTGGATGGATTATCATGTCCATTCCCTCCACAATCAACAGATTTTGATAA
>NC_027748.1:28575799-28584797 GCF_000695525.1 Brassica oleracea var. oleracea | reverse complement strand
GCCATGAGTCGTCCAACCTGAAAGCATCCCATAAGCTGGAATATCGCTTATCGTCCACATCAAAATTGCTCGCATTTTGAATATTTCTTTCATTGAGATATCATATGCCTCCACACCATCCTTCCATAACATCTGTAATTCTTCAATCAATGGCTGAAGGTAAATATCTAAGCTTTTCCTTGGATGTTTGGGCCCCGGAACTAGCACCGAAAGGTAAAGGATTTCATACACATTCCCGGGAGGCAAATTGTATGGAGTTACAATAACGGGCCAAAGGGAATGTGCTTCTCCATTCATACCAATCGGATTAAACCCATCTATTGATAAGCATAGATATATATTCCGGCTTTCAGCAGCAAATCCAGGATATACCTCATTAAAGTGTTTCCACGCTATGGCATCAGATGGGTGATGCATTTCGCCTTCCGGAGTCACATGCTCCTTATGCCACCGCATATTGGAAGTTGTCGCCTCGTCTTATGCCACCGCATATTGGAAGCTGTCGCCTCGAGTTGGTACAGATGTTTCATACGATCTGCAATAGGCAAGTAAAACATTCTCTGCTTTGGCTTGTTTTTTCCTTTTCCATTGTTCGGATAGTAGCGATCTTCTATACAAAACTTACAACTAACCAAATTCGTATCTTCCTTCCAAAATAGCATACAATTCTTCACGCAAACATCAATCTTATGTAGGGGTAACCCAAGCCCTCGTGTCAGTTTCTTTGTCTCGTAATATGTTGCTGGAGCATTATTTGGCTGCGGAAGCATTTTTTAAAAAACTTCATAAATCTCATCTACACAAGCTTCCGCCAAATTATAATCCGTCTTAACTTTCAGCATCCGCGAAGCAAGAGACAACTGAGTTATTCCGTCTGCACACCCTTCGTAGAGAGGTTGACTGGCTGCTTCAAATGCTTCAAAAACACTATCACGATATGGCTCTGCTACCTACGTCTCTTCTATAGGTTCTGGTATGTATGGTGGCGCAATGTCCGCTGGTACTTCCGGATTACTCTGGTAGTGATCTTCATGAGCATTCCAAGTAGGATTATCCCACATTTCCTCTTCCCCCGTTGAATGATTCGCTCCAGAACTCTCCATGACTTGTCCAAACATAGTAATTTCCCTTAAAACCGTATAAGAATAGATGTCTTAAGACAAATTTTGCATCTCGTTGCTTCACATTTGCGCATCGAGAACACGGACACAATAACGTTTCCCGCTCTACGTAATCCGCTTGATTACACACAAATTGAAGAAATGCGTTAATGCATCCAAGAAACACTTCTGAAACGGAATTACTCTCAGGATCAATCCTTTGATCCATCCATTCCCTTGAATCAAAGTAGAAAGACATAGTTTTGTTTAGAAAATTTGGTTGAAGAACAAAAGTTATTAATGTCTCACGGGAAGTGTATATATTATAGAAAATAACCACGCTACAGCCACACAATCTTCGTGGCTAGTTAAAAATATCGCTGACACACGAACCTTTCTCTGCTTCGAACTGTAAAAGCTAATACTAGCCACGGATTAGCCATGATGAAAGCGTGGCTTCGTACATTTATTCGCTTTTTGATGTCGGCAGAAAAAACAAAACATAGCCACGAAAAATATAGTGGTAAATACGTGGCTATGGCTCGGCCACGAAAATTTTGTTGCTATACCGTGGCTTTTCTTGCCACGAAAATAGTATCGTGTCCAGTTCGTGGCCAGATTTCGCATTTTCCGTGGCTCTGTTTCTTTCGTGGCTGTAACGTGGCGTGTTCGTGGCTTTTTTTATACAGCCACGGTTTTGTAGTGGCACTGCCGTGGCTATGCGGTAGATTTTTACTAGTGTTGTCTCAGGTGTGTCTCTCGGCGGGTGTTAAAGATGGGGTTTTGTGGAAGTTGGGGCCAGATGATTATGGAGATACATTCAGTTCTAGCGCGATATGGCAGCAAATAAGGCAGCAACAAGATACGGTCCAATGGACGAAGCTGGTTTGGTTCACGCAAGGTGTACCACGCTTTGCGTTCATCACCTGGCTAGCGTTCAAAGATAGGCTTGCTACTGGTCAGCGTACACGTAAATGGGGCCAGTTGCAAGGTTGTCTATTCTATGGACAACCGGAGGAGTCTCGCGACCATCTCTATTTCGCCTGTCCGTACACGTACACACTATGGCTGCAGGTTGTTGGGAATTTGTTTGGTGTGGAACCTGATCCTGATTGGGAAATCACCATTCTGCAGATGCTCTCAGGAACATATGTCCGGTTAACGTTTATATTGCTACGTTTGGTGCTGCAAGTAACTATTTACTTCATCTGGAGGGAGCGAAACGATAGGAAGCACAACAACGCAGCTAAGCCAGTGGCACAGCTGGCTCGACTGATTGATAAGACTGTGAGGAACCGCATCATGTCTACAAAGTATTATTTGAAGCCGAAGTTGTAGGGACTGCTGGTTCGTTGGTTTGAAGCTCACATGACATAGAAAAGCCATAGAGTAGCAATAGAGTAGAGTAGCCATTCTTTAAATTTAGTTTGAAAGGCCACACTTTTGTACATATATTTTTCCAAAGTTGATCAATAATTTAAAATTTTCATCAAAAAAGAAATAGAGAATTAACGACTTGTAATCCCGGTGAGTACGTAGCCCCTTGACTTATTCTTGGATATTCATTTGTTTAAATTATATCAGTAAAGTAACTGTTTCAAGTATAAACGTTTTTTGGGGTAAAAATGTTAAGATTCATTACCAATTTTCAAGTTTTTTACAGAAATACAAAGATTACAAGAGCAGAATAACAGAATGAAACTAAACACAGACTCAGACCTAGCTAAACATGGACTAATCAACAAGCATAACAACTAACAAGCAAAAGAAACATCAAAAGCGGAACAGATACTTGCCACACAATCGAGCCCACAGTGAAAACGAGAACTGAACCGGTAGAGTTTGGCATGCCCCATGATCAGTTCTTAAGGGACTCATCAAAAATAGCTGGAGTCGACCTCCTAATCCGCGTCCTTCACTTACAGACAGCAACACCCGAGAACAAGTACGTCCGCACTTACTAAGACAGGCTTTATTTGGAGAAGGCACCACCCGGAACTGCCACAGACCATCGAGCCTGCACCAAAAGGCCAGAGAAAACAAGCACCACCTTGAGTCAAAGCGGACAGTAGGCAGACCTAGAACAACCCCCAGAAACTTACCGTCTCAGCATGAGTCGCCACCAAGGAGAGGAGCCGTGGTTGACAAGTCCGACAGCTCATCTCCGCGCACACACACCCGCAGCATACCTTATAGGTTAGGAACCAACAACAACTCCAGAGCGGATCATACGATATAGACTGACCGGTCTAAAGAGGATGCCGGTGGAGAAAAGAGAAGCATAGGAACACCGCAACTCCACCGCCTGGGACAGCCATCAATACCTTCAACCAAGTGAGGTTTAATTTGCTGGCTACCGATACACCTATAGACTCGGCATTCTTTTTTTTTTGTAACATATAAACTCGGCATTCTATTATTTGATTATCATAAAGAAGCTGTTTTTGTTATTCCCCTTTCCATCAAGTGGCAACAAGATTTCAAAAAAGAGGAGCATCCAAAGAAGATGTACTAAGCTGCATGAGCATGAAAGTGTTTTCATATAAAGCCTTTTAATTTTTTTATAAAACAACAAATGACCACGAGAAAATTGGCTTTTGGATACACAAAACCTCACTGCCACAGATAAATTGATGAAGTAAGAATAAATAGCTATTACCGAGGATTATGAATTCTTGCCATATATCGTCCAACGTCCAAAGCTCTGCCGTAATTTGAACAATAAGACCTAAAAGATCTTTGACATTGTCTGAATATCTGACCACCGTACCTGAAATATATAGAAAAGATAATGTAGTTCCACGAAAAAACAAAAGAAGTTTAACAGAATTTTTTCTACGCCTATAATTAAGGAGCTACTAAACCACAGTTTATAAATACAGATCATCTTTTTATCACTTGAGACAATGCCAAGAAATAGTCAGCTAATTGTGTCTTTGGGGGTAGTTGGGGTGAAACTGATGAAAGGGGTTATATGTTTTAGAAATTCCATGAGTAGGTGTCTTTTAAAAATTCTTTATACTTAGCCGAGCAAATTGCAAAATAAACTATTTATAGCTTTGGTAATAACATTCACATTTATCCAAAACAAAACATCCAGACTAAGAATTCAGCAAATACTAAATAGACAAGGGACTCAAAAGACTAATTGGCCATTTTGATCTAGATTTCTTTTGTAATATATTAATGACCAAGAGCATCTCCAAAAGCACATTATCCTCTCATGGTTTGCATCAACGGCCCGCCGATTCGGATTGATTCTCCTTAGTCGAGGTGTGTGCTGGTGGGTCTAATTACCATGGTGGCGAGTTTGTGATCTGGAGCTCGCAGGCGGGTTGGTGCTCGAGGTCAGTGGCCGACTCGCATAGGTATTGTCAGTGGTTTAAAAGTCGGTCGTCTATGCTGCTTCAGTAGCCGCTCGCAAGGCTTCCTTACCTTTTGTTCTTCTCTTCGTGGTCCCTATTCCGTGGTCTCGATTGTAGCAGCACCAATTTCAGCCTGTCGGTTCGCGGCAACTAGGGGCGTCTGGTGGTCCTCATGTCTTTGGACTCCACACTCAACGTTCGGTCTTCGCTCACATCCCAGCATCACATAGGTTTGTTTGAGCTCTTGTGGTGGTGTTGCGTGACAATTGTGTGCAGGTCGGGCTCTGGGTAGGGAATACGGGGTTTGCGGCCCTGTTTTACTCGGAACGGCGTCTTGTGCAGGTCGTCTCCGGGCTTAATAAATGCTCGATTTGTTTGTTGCGGGTGCTAGCTAGGCTTTCTCTGTGTCTGTATGTTCTTGCAGGCGGGTACTTTGAAGCCCTCGGCGAGCTGTTCTTGGTTGGGCCATTACATTTAAGAGCGGATCACCGAGGAGGCCAAAATTACCAGGATCTCGACTCTCGGTTGAACTTGGCTCTTCCTTTTGCGGCAAGCTGTTGGTGCGGACTTGTTTGAGCCTCGGAGTTTCGGCTGCGGTTGTTCTGTCTGCCTCGTTATAGTTAGATTGTGGTTGTGTTTAGGTTTTTATTTTTTTTCTCCATTTCTTGTCACCTCTGTAATTCTGTCAAAAACGAAAAAAACATTGATAATAATATCTTAACATTTTTACCAAAAAAAAGGTTGAAGTTCTAAATCTCAGTAAATAAATCATTAAATAATAATATTAATAAAATAATAGAATTTTCTGATTAAAATTTATTTTATTTGTAAATGATAAGCCATTTATATCATAAGATATGGCAACACAAGTTTTAAAACAGTTTCAAAAATCTTGTGCAGAGAACTTTACATGATACTCTCTCTCCAAATGTTATCATTTTAATATTTATTTTTTTGAAAATCCTATGAAAAAGTAATTTCTGGACATGCTCTTACCTCTTCAAATTTTAATTGGGTAATTGTACACCCTCAAATCTGAGGCGATACTATTCACTTCCCTCAAAATACTATTTACTTTTTTACATTCGTCCTATTTATATAAACATATTATTTCACACAACATTAATATTATATTTAGGAAATTTTACACAAATTAAAACGCACAATACAATCATAATATTTTGCTTCAAAATAAAAGTTACATAATAAGCTGAAAATATGACACAAATTAATATATATTACAATACCAATATTCATGTAAATTTGATCTCGAATCTCCGTGATCACCAAAATAATATCCAGACAATTGGATCAGTCTCAGATTGTTGTTGTTGAGTTTTTTTTATGATTCTTGCTTAATCGGATCGGATAAACTGACGAGTGATACTATCATCAATGAAGTTTAAATTTGCCAACAAAATTTTATCTTTTTTCTTTATTTATTTTAGACATAATGTTTTAGCTTGATTTTGCATGTCTAACTGAACTATCTCATAGTTTTTTTCCTATTTGATGCACTTTCTTTCAAGAAATTTTGGATTTGTTCATTTGATTAAATCAAAGTATCCGTAGATGAGTTATTACCTTGGGCAAGTTTTCTTTTGAGTTTGCTTTCTTTTATCCAATAGGATGTTGTGATGTATTTAAACTACCATCATCACTACTTAAACTGATTGAAAATAAAGAAAATCCAGGCGATTGTGATGTTGGAGAACTGTCGATGCCGTTCTCAGTATCCAGGATACCGATATTCACATTGTCTGAAAACGTCGAAACAATTTTGAATATCCACACATGATCAAATTTTAAACTTTTTTTTAATTTTAGATCTTGCACCAATATTTTTTTTTACTTCCATCTATTATATTTTGGAACAAAAAACGAATTGATATAAAATAAATAAATAAATAAATAACACACAGTAATTGATTTATACTTACAGCGTCTTGTGTGGATGCACCACTTGGATGCACATTTTGCATTTGGATCACACAACTTTTCGACCAATGATGATGCATCTGGTAGACTTGAATGATCAACTTTATAAAAGGTAACAACTGCTATATGTTCGGATCTTGGCATATGGCATGTCTGCTGATGCTACCGATGAACACATCCAAATTGGGGAGTCTACAACAATTGAATGCATAAAAAGATTTTGTCGTTCAATAGTATATTTGTTTTCAGAGTGATATGTCAAACATAGGACGTTTCCAGACTTCTCAATATCTGCAAGAAACGTGGATTTCTAGGAATTTTAGGAAGTCTTTATTGTATGCAATGAAAGTGGAAAATTGTCTAACTGCGTGTGTAGGGGAATTTTCAGGTCGTAGCGGTCCACCCACTATCATTCTCGAAGCGGTTACATAATATGACAGGTTTATTTCTGAATGCCACGCATCAACAATGATATTAATGTTTTAAATTTTTTAATGTATTTTCATTTTTCAAGGTACCGCTCCTCCAGCTAATTAATTACATAATTCAAGGATAAGAGTATGACATGAATTATTATTTAGCTAATGGTATATATCATAAATAGTCAACAATTGTCCAGAGAATAAGTGATTCCTAAGGTCCAAAAAAATTGCTTACATCAAGGCAAGAATCATGTCGGAAAGATGTTGAACGAGCTCTCCGAGTTTTACAATCCAAATTTGCTATCGTTTCAGGATCCTCACGTTATTGGAAAAAAGGTATTACATAATATAATGGCATCATGTATTATAATGCATGATACGATAAATGAAGATAATGAGATTTCAGCACACGGATTAGAAATGCAAGACCAGCACCACCAACAAACGTTTAAATTACGATAACCCATCTATCCTTGTACTTTATAGGTGTTCCTTTTAAGGATTGTAAAAGATGCTTTACGTAACAACTAACAAATAAACCATCATTTCAAATGATTAGGAAATTAATTAAAGCTTCATAGAACGGATCGGTTATAGGCTAGCTGAAGTCATCAGGAACTAGCTACTCTAATTGGAAGAGAACTAAGATCGAGAAATCTCTTAGGCTCGGGACCGCAAGCTGGGTAATTCCGCGTTAATTTCATCTTTTCTAGCTATCTCTATTCAGGTTGAGAATGGGAAACGATTCCGGAGATGTCTTTACCTTGTTAGCGGACCATGCCGGCTAGGAATGTGTAAGGGAAACTAGTCGTGGGCAGGTAGAACAAGAAATTTTGTCTGACTCGAACTCTGTAATCGACACTAGATTTCCGGACCGGTTTTTTTTATATTAATAATAATATTAAAAAGGAAAGTAATTAGATACCTCGTACGCGTATCGAGATACCAAACACACGTTTTCATATTTAGTTGGTAACTGCTTTATCTACCGAATACTGTCGTATGTTTTGGTATCAAATACAAATATATACATATTTTCCTCTCTTTGTTTTAATAGAACCAGTCAACGATGAGTATGTATCACCATTTATTATACTTGTCCGTTTTATCACTTCCGTAAATTACTCGCGTCAACTCTGTCGAAAACACTAAAAGAAGAACCGAGAAAATCTCTGATCAATTTTGGTCTAGCTACACGTGTCATATCTAGTTAGCTCTGGCCGGTGAAATAAGTAATCAAGATGTAAAATGTTTGCCCTTAAGTAGTCGCTGACGTAGTTGTTGAACCAGACATCAGGTTAAGTGGTGAAGACCACGTAGAGTCAAGATGCTGAGCTGGAGTCGTGTAGACTTGGAGAGCAAGGGAGTATTTTGGAGATATGGAAAGAGGAATAAACTTGAGGAGCAAGTTTATGACTCAAGTTTATGACTTAAAGAAAGAGGAATAAGTGCATTCCAAAAAAAAGAAAGTTGCAGTTATTATTATGGAAATACATGTTGCCTTAGAGACTAGGGTTTCGGGAACATGGAGAATAACTATAAGATAGCTATGAGGTCGTCTGTATAGAGACACAGACACAGAGGATGATCTTATAGAAAGAGACAGAAGCTATTGGAAGTGTTTTGGGTCGTGCTGAAGCAGTGGCTGAAGTACTCGACGGAAGAGAGACACAAGCGGGTAGCTTAGGAATCTTTCAGTAGCAGTTGTTAGGGTGTAACAGACTGTGTAAAGATGATTAAGCAGAACTTGTAATAGAGTTTACAAGACGATTTCTAATAAAGCTTAAGGGTTGCTTGTAGTTGTTTGTCTGTTGATTTATCTTCTGCATTACCTTATTGTGGTGTCATCTTTGCACTTACAAGTGGTATCAGAGCGGGTCACTTAAGTTACTGGTGTGATCCTGAAGGTGAAGATGGACACGATTATCTCTGTGCAGAAGGCGATCGTGTTGAATGCGGACCATTATGGTCATTGGAAGGCTCGCATGAAGCAGATGATTCGAGGAATCAATGAAGATGAATGGACAGCTGTGGAGATTGGTTGGGAGGAGCCTACCATAGTCACAGGAGGTGAGAAGAAGCCTAAGCCAAAAGAGGATTGGTCAGAGGCAGAACGCAATGCATCAAAATTTAATGCAAAGGCGTTGTCGGTGATTTTTGGAGCTGTTGAAGC
>NC_027748.1:28574660-28575548 GCF_000695525.1 Brassica oleracea var. oleracea | reverse complement strand
CCAAGGAGTGTGGCGCTTGTAGCTGACAAAGATACTGATAGGTTTCAGAAGGGTGAAGATGACATTGGTATGCTGGTCAGGAATTTTGGTAAGACGAATTCTTCTAGTGGGAGGAATTAGTATGGTCGCCAGGGAGGTGATCGTGACAATGGCAAAACGAGAGAAAGTATCAGGTGCTATGAATGTGGAGGCGTTGGTCACATAAGAGTTGACTGTCCTGTAGCACAGCCAAGAGAACTCCAAGGCGAATTGGGGAGTGGGATATCGAGGAGCTGAGAGTACTAAGGAAGTACAATAGAAGGGACTATCACATTTTGTGCATGGGAGCACATCAAAAAGTGGAGCCAAAGGAGCTTGTCAGGAAGTACGTCAGGACGTATGACAGGGAGTAAGGCAGGAAATTCTACAGCGCGCAGCTGTGAGTAACTAGCCAAAAGTAGTACATCAGTGCAACAACACGAAGGTCAGACAGGAGGTTCTGAAGCATGGTTGTGCAGCTGGTACAAGGAAGGAGACTGATCGGTGCATCAGCAACTGTGTCAGGCCAAGCAAGAAGCAACATCGGATGTGCTGTTGGTTCTGTGGGAAGGTTGGACACAAGAAGGTGGAGTGTTTTGCTCGTGAAAAGAGCAGAAACATGGCCAAGAAGGTGAACAAGACACGTTCACTAAGCCCAGGAGGGCTGAAGAGGCGTCTTTAGCCAAGAGTGGCTTACTTGATGAGATCAAGGATGAGACATCAGAAGATGGATGCAGCTCTGGTAGGAGTGATCTTGAAGTTGATCAAGAAGCATCAAGTCTGGAGCCAGGACACGGAGTTGTCTGTGACACAAAGGGGAAGGAGATCGAAGTGCGTCAGGAAGTGATGCGAGATGATCTTCAGGGGTGT
>NC_027748.1:28573932-28574560 GCF_000695525.1 Brassica oleracea var. oleracea | reverse complement strand
GATGGGGAAGGGCTCATGGTCAAGGAGACGACACATGAAGGTAGCCAGGTTCTCAACAGAAGTGGGTCGAGAGGTAGTTCGACAGGTGCGTCAGATCGTGATGCAGTACTTGCTATTTCCCTGCAGCAGGGGCTGTGTCAGGATTATACATGAAGAAACAGATGGAATGGTCTGTAAGGCTTGACATCTAAGCATCTGTGTTTTAGCTTAGTATGCAATCAAGCAGGGGGAGAATGATGATGTTCTGGTACAGAGAATGCATATCTCATGGGGGAGAAAAGCATGGTGTGGTGCACATCTCGTGGGGGAAAAAAGCACATTTTGTATGAAAGTTTCCAGGTGAGGAACGTGGTTGCAATGTGGTTGCTGAACCAGAAGATTGTTGTGCTTGATTGGCACACAAAGCTAAAAGGGGGACATTGAAGATGTAAGATGTCTGCCCTGAAGTAGTCGCTGACGTAGTTGCTGAAGCAGACGTCGGGTTAAGTGGTGACAGACATCGAGTTAAGTGGTGAAGACCATGTAGAGTCAAGATGCTGAGCTGGAGTCGTGTAGACTTGGAGAGCAAGAGAGTATCTTGGAGATATGGAAAGAGGAATAAACTTGAGGAGCAAGTTTATGACTTAAA
>NC_027748.1:28570243-28573865 GCF_000695525.1 Brassica oleracea var. oleracea | reverse complement strand
CTGCCTTGGAGACTAGGGTTTCGGGAACATGGAGAATAACTATAAGATAACTATGAGGTCGTCTGTTTAGAGACAGAGACACAGAGGCTGATCTTATAGAAAGAGAGAGAAGCTCTTGGAAGTGTTATGGGTCGTGCTGAAGCAGTGGCAGAAGTAATCGACGGAAGAGAGACACAAGCGGGTAGCTTAGGAATCTTTCAGTAGCAGTTGTTAGGGTGTAACAGACTGTGTAAAGCTGATTAAGCAGAACTTGTAATAGAGTGTACAAGGCGATTTCTAATAAAGCTTAAGGGTTGCTTGTAGTTGTTTGTCTCTTGATTTATCTTCTGCATTACTTTATTGTGGTGTCATCTTTGCACTTACAAGTAATGCATCTTCAGATAGATTCTCCTCAAACCATTTTGACCCACGGGATGTTACCGCTTCGAGATGGCATTATACATACGTGAGTCCCAATCATTGTAGAAGCCGGAAAACCGGACTGACATAAACGATAAAATAAAAGGCGATGTTATGAAAATAAATGAATGTAAAAGACGAATACAAGAACGATAAGAAATCGTATTCGCGAGGAGACATGGAGTCGAGATATGATCTCTTTGCTTAACTCAAAATATTCGCTCCGTTAGTGAGACGGGACTATACGAATATAGAGTCCTAGGATACAACCATGGGAGACGAATCACGCCTCACTCGTGATCGCCCTATCGAACTATAAACTCTACGAAACACTCTCGTATTTTAAGACTTACGCTAAGGGATTTTCGCTGTTGGTTTGATGTGTAAACGTTAGAGAAATGAGAAGAGAGACGAGTTGTATTTAAAGAGATGGACGAGGAGCGACTTCCCGTAACTGTTGCATAACGTGCGCTCGTTAGTGGGGATGGCAAAGATCTCAGGAAGTTCAAGTTACGAACTTATTCCCCAATACTTATCTCGTTTAAATATCTCGAGAGGATAAACATCATGACGTTTTTATTTTTTAGACAAACTGCTTGTCGTTTCAAAATAAAATGCATGTTGTTTTTGAGATTTTAAATGGCAAAATGTTGAGCTTAACTTGGTCCAAAATGAATATTCTTATCGGGCCGGAGGCTCTCCACCAAGACCCAAGACCCAAGACCCAAGACCCAAGCCCAAGCCCAAGCCCAAGCCCAAGCCCAAGTCCACACCGAGCCGAGCCGAGCCGGCCGGACGGCGGCGGCGGCGCGCGCGTGGGGAGCCTTCCTCTCTCTCCAAGTTGTTTAACACATGATATCAAGTGACATCTCTTCTTCTTGTTCCCACCGATATAGGACAAGTCTTTTAGTCTCATTATTATTGTTTTTTGGGCTGTTAAACACACAGGCCCAAATTATTTATTTTCACAATTTCCATTAAAGCCTAATGGCTATAAATGGATCCAACAATCCTCCACATGAATAGAAATGATTCTAAACATATGCAGACTATATGCAGACTCGATATACTCTAAAAAAACTATACTTATTCTAATCCTGACTAGACTAGACAGACTTATCGAGAGTGTTTGCAAAAAATTCATTGTGTTTGAGTTGGTGGCATTTTTAAGCCTTGAACCACTCATAGTTAATATATGTCGGGTTTACTTTACCAGATGGTGAACATGATGTCTTTAACCAGCCGGTGTTTTATGTAGACCGAGACAACATGCATAACGCAGCTTCATTTTCTCGTAGAACTTAGTTCTCTATTGTGCTCATTGTGGCCCTGAACTATTCCTGGTTTTCATGAGTGAACTTAGAGAATATAGCCTTGCATTCATTCTCCTAAAAACGGTCTCATTTCACACTCATTAGGTGATTGACAATGACTAGTATTGAGTAATACTCCGCTTTGTAAGCTATGGAATCATTAAAAGCTTATTCTTATCCTTATCATATTTGTTAGAACTTTTATCATCTTAGGATCTGGGGAGAGACTACTTTGTCTCAAGTGCTTTGGTTAGATTCAGTTTGATTTTGTTTTCCCTTTGAACCTACGTCTTGGGATCTCCAGTCATGATAGGTAGGGTGGCAGTCAAGCATCCTCATTCTTTATAGGCTTTAAACCCATTCCTTTTGATGATTTAGCAACAACATCTCGTGACAAACCTTTTGTGAATGTATCCGCTAGGTTGTCAGCCGATTTGATGTAGTCTATTGTGATTACACCAGTTGAAATAAGTTGTCTAATGGTTTTATGTCGTCTTCTGATGTGACGAGATTTACCATTGTAGAGATTACTCTGAGCCCGAGCTATAGCTGATTGACTATCGCAATGTATGTGTATAGCTGGCACAGGTTTCTCCCACATAGGAATATCTTCCAAAAAATTTCTAAGCCATTCAGCTTCTTCTGCTACTTTGTCTAAGGCTATGAACTCAGATTCCATGGTAGATCTGGCTAACACTGTTTGTTTGGTAGATTTCCATGATATTGCTGCTCCTCCTAGTGTAAAGACATATCCACTCATGGATTTTGAGTTTTAAATCTGATATCCAGATAGCGTCACTATATCCTTCTAAACCTGCTGGTTCTTTACCATAGTGAAGCCCAAAATCTTTGGTGTAGCGCAAGTAATTGAGTACCCTCGTTATAGCTTTCCAGTGTGTATAGCCTGGATTACTTGTATATCATCTAAGTACGTTTACTGCATGCGCCAGATCCGGTCTAGTACAATTGGTCAAGTACATGAGACTTCCGATCACACGTGCATACTCGTTTTGTGAAACCGCTTCACCTGAATTCTTTGTCAAGTGCATTTGGGGATCTAACGGTGTTTTTGCCGTACTCTTAGAGTAATTTTTAAATCTCCCTAGTATTGTTTGAGCATAATGAGATTGGGTTAACATAATTCCGTTTGAATTTCTTGTGACTTTAACCCCGATAATTACATCTGCTAATCCCAAGTCTTTCATCTCAAATGTCCGTTTGAGCATGTTTTTTGTTTGATTGATAATTTCTTTATTGCTTCCAATAATGAGCATATCATCTACATATAGACATAGCAAAACATACGCATTTTTGGTAGTTTTGTAGTATATGCATTTGTCACATTCATTTATTTTGAAACCATTTGACATCATTGTATTGTCAAATTTTTGGTGCCATTATTTAGGAGCTTGCTTAAGTTCATAAAGTGACTTTACAAGTCGGCATATTTTGTCTTCCTGTCCGGGAACGACAAAACCTTCAGGTTGTTTCATGTAAATTTTCTCTTCTAAATCACCATTTAGAAAAGCAGTTTTTACATCCATTTGATGGATTTCTAGGTCTCTTAAGGCTGCGATTGCTATCATCAGTCTAATTGATGTTATTCTCGTCACTGGAGAATATGTATCAAAATAGTCAAGGCCTTCCTTTGTTCGGAATCCTTGAACTACAAGCCTAGACTTGTATTTTCCACCAGGTTTTCGTGTCATTATCCATTTATTCCCAAATGCTTTGCAGCTAGGTGGTAAATCCGTTATGTAATAAGTATAATTTTGCATGATCGAATCAAATTCACTCCTGACCGCTTCGTTCCAGAATGGAGCTTCTGGTGAAGCAATAGCTTCTGCCAAAGTTTTTGGAACATTTTCTACTAAAAATGCCATTAGGAAATCTTCTCCAAAAGATTTTTC
>NC_027748.1:28568218-28569931 GCF_000695525.1 Brassica oleracea var. oleracea | reverse complement strand
CCAAGCACCCCCACACTTTGAGGTATTTATACGAAGGTAAATTACCTTTCCATAATTCATATGGAGTTTTGCCAGTTACTTTGTGTGGAATTTTGTTGAGGATATAGTTAGTGGTAAGCAACGCTTCCCCCCACATGTTCTGGGGTAACCCAGATTCCTGCAACTTTGCATTCATCATCTCTTTTAGAGTTTGATTCTTGCGTTCAGAACCTCCATTAGATTCTGGTGAGTAAGGAGCTGTAGTTTGATGGATTATTCCATGTTCTTTATAGAATGCATTGAATGGACCATCATACTCGCCTCCTCTGTCGCTTCTAACTACTTTAATAGTTTTTTAAGCTGATTTTCGACCTCGAGTTTAAATTCTTTGAATTTTTCTAAGGTTTCATCTTTGCTATGTAACAAGTATACATAACAATATTTTGTGCGGTCATCTATGAAGGTCACAAAGTACTTTTTCCCCCCTCTAGTTTGTATGTATTTTAAATCATATAAGTCGGTGTGAATTAAATCTAGAGATTTGTTAGTTCTTTCAACACGAGGTGATGGCGTTTTTGTGAGCTTAGCCTGTACGCATACTTCACATTTTTGTTTACTTGTTTTGCATTTAGGAATTAGATTTAAATTCATTAATCTTTGTATAGATTTGTAGTTCACATGACCTAATCTTTCATGTTATATATTAAAAGACTCAAACAAATAAGGAACTGGCTCTTTCTTATTCACTGAAACTTTTGGAGCTACAACTTTCGGAAGGACTGTCATTACATTCAACTTGACAAGTCCACCCTTAACACACCCTCTTCCCAAATACATCCCATTTTTCCTAATCACGAGCTTGTCCGCCTCAAAATTTGTGGCGAATCCATTCTTGCTGAGCAAGGTTCCCAAGACCAGGTTCTTCCTCATGTCAGGCACATGCTTCACATTCGTCAGAGTGACCTCATGTCCAGATGTCATCTTCAAAATCACATTGCCGCGTCCTTCAATCTTGAAGACTGCAGTGTTTCCCATCTTAAGCTTCTCCTGAGTCTTGCTTTTCTCATAGGTGCTGAAAATCACCCTATCGGTGCAAATGTGGGTGGTTGCACCAGTGTCATACCACCATTCCTTGGGGTTGTTGCTTTCAACCATGTTGGCTTCAGTCACCACAGCAACGAGATCCTCCTCTGTGAGATTTGCCTGAGCCTTCTCATCCTTGATCTTTTTGCGACACTCAACAGTCTTGTGCCCCACTTTGTGGCAGTAGTGACATTTCCCCCTGAACTTCTCCACATTCGCATTCGCATTGATTTCAATCCCTTTGTTCTTGAAGTTTTTTCCAGAAGCCTTCAGGGCTGCAGCAGTTTTGGAAGGCTTGGCAGGAGAATGGGCGTGTGCCTTTCCTTTGCCTTTGTGCTCAGCCATGTTGACACTGTGCTCCTTAGCAGTGACCTTGTCAGCAATTCGGTTTCTGGATTCCATCTGAAGCCTCATGATGAGCTCCTCGAGCCCCATCTTCTTCTTTTTGTGCTTCAAGTAGTTCTTGAAATCCGCATATCTTGGAGGAAGCTTTCAATGAAGCTGAGAGTTGTGAATGTCTCGCAGATGGACATTCCTTCAGCAGCGATTTCATGGCAAATGAGCTGAAGCGCTTCCACCTGATCCATGATGGGTTTTGAATCCACCATTTTGAAGTCGTGGAACTTTGAGACCACATACTTCTGGCAGCCA
>NC_027748.1:28563199-28568079 GCF_000695525.1 Brassica oleracea var. oleracea | reverse complement strand
CGTCAATAGTTGCAATACTGTGAACATCATCAATCCCGTACGGAATCAGGGGCTTGTCCTCCTAGATGAACTTGTCCAGTTTCATCGTTGTCAGGAAGAACATCATCTTCTTCTGCCACGTTTTGAAGCCTTTGCCATCAAACTTGTCTGGCATCAGTCCTTGAGTGAACAAGCTAGGTACAGCCGGAGGAGTTTGAACTGCCACCGGAATACTTGCAGTTGCTGAAACTGAACCCGTCTCATAAAGACCAGCACCGAATAGACTCCGGCGAGTGGTTTCATCAGCAGCATTTCCCGCAGGGAGGATAGTGCTTGTTGTTGCTGCAGCGGTTGATGCTGTTATGTTTCCAACGGCTGTCACAGTTGCATCAGTGGCTGCAATGTTGAGTGGAGTTGTTGTGACATCACTGGGGGTGTTGTTATCGTTCGTCATTTTTCTGTAGAGAAAACATGAAGACGGATTAGTACTCCAATCAGCAAAGAACATATTATTTTTAAGCAAAAAATAATAGTCTAAAATCGATTTTCATTTTTGGTGTTTGAACCAAATCATATCGATATAAGTCTTGAGAAAAACGTTTTCCAATCTCGCTTAAAAGCGTTTGCAGAAATCGTTTTGTATCGACTTAGAATGTTTCACAAACTCGCTTAAGAAAGCGGTTATTGAAACGATTCATGTAAATAACGTTTTAAGAATGTATCAAAAACGTTTTGCGAAAATGCTAGAAAGCAATCCGCAAAGCGTAATGAAATAAAATAAAAATGTTTCGCGGAAGTGTTATAAAGCAAATCGCAAACACGTTTACAGAATAGCGCAGAAACGTTTCGCGGATAAGCGTATAGCAAATCGCAAACATCGTTATGAGATAAGAACAAACATTTCGCGGAAGTGCTAGAAAGCAAATCGCAAACACGGTTCCAAAACTCGTTTTTATTAATCGTTTTTCAACCCGATTAAAGCTTTATACATAAAGCGATTTTGAGTTAAGATTGTAGAAGCCGGAAAACCGGACTGACATAAACGATAAAATAAAAAGCGATGTTAAGAAAATAAACGAATGTAAAAGACGAATACAAGAACGATAAGAAATCGTATTCGCAAAGAGACATGGAGTCGAGATATGATCTCTTTCCTTAACTCAAAATATTCGCTCCGTTAGTGAGACGGGACTGTACGAATATAGAGTCCCAGGATACAACCATGGCAGACGAATCACGCCTCACTCGTGATCGCCCTATCGAACTATAAACTCTACGAAACACTCTCGTATTTTAAGACTTACGCTAAGGGATTTTCGCTGTTGGTATGATGAGTAAACGTTAGAGAAATGAGAAGAGAGACGAGTTGTATTTAAAGAGATGGACGAGGAGCGACTTCTCGTAACTGTTGTATAACGTGCGCTCGTTAGTGGGGATGGCAAAGATCTCGGGAAGTTCAAGTTACGAACTTATTCCCCAAGACTCGCTATCTCTCTCTTTCTTATCTCGTTTAAATATCTCGAGAGGATAAACAGCATGACGCTTTTATTTTCTAGACAAACTGTTTTTATTTTCTAGACAAACTGTTTGTCGTTTCAAAATAAAATGCATGTTGTTTTTGAGATTATACATGGCAAAATGTTGAGCTTAACTTGGTCCAAAAAGAATATTCTTATCGGGCCGGAGGCCCTCCACCAAGACCCAAGACCCAAGATCCAAGCCCAAGCTCACGCCCGAGCCAAGCCGAGCCGGACGGACGGCTGCGGCGGCGCGCGCGTGGAGAGCCTTCCTCTCTCCCCAAGCTGTTTAACACATAATATCAAGTGACCATATATAAACACTTTTTTTCCTCTTGTTTCCACCGATGTGGAACAAGTCTTTTAGTTTCATTATTATTTTTTTTTGGACTGTTAAACATGCAGGTCCGAATTATTTATTTTCACAATTTTCATTAAAGCCTAATGGCTATAAATGGATCCAACCATCATAACGTCGTAAAACGACACGTTGAGTTTTACTCTTCTAAACATTTAAACCATCCCGACAAGAATGTGACCATCCAAAAAAAAAGAACGTGACCATCCAAAAAAAAAGAACGTGACCATCCAACTCCTATGTGTGAATACTATCGCATGGAGAGAATTCTCTAGAGAGCTAAATGTTGACAAACACAGATACCCACATACACTCTATACCGTTGGACGAAACTGACAGAGTTACCTATCACTCGAAAACATTTGTCAACAGTGGAAACTTGTCGTTTTGCTCTTTGGCTATTTCTACGAAAATTTATGTAAACCGTCTTTTGAAATGTAAACCGTCTTTCGAAATGATTCAGCAAACTAAATTAGTTGAACGGAAAAACGAAGCTTTATGATATTTGAGCTTCTGGTGCAGCTATTTGCGACGCCTCGGTCCAGCCTTGATTTGTGTTGTAATTTGTCATCGATCAAATCGTGTTTATAATATACTTTTAATTATAAGCTCAGCGGGCATACAAATACATATACATGTAGATCATTCATATCATCCTAAATAATTATGGTTTACGACATGTGCTCTACTGAGACGTTGCTAACAAAAATTCCTTCGTTTGTTAGTTACTTGTGTCGCATTCTATCTCCAATGGCTATATATCTTAATTAACCATTACGACTACATGTTATAGAGAACGTGTCTTCCACTGACGAAGAATGAGCTAGAAAATATCTTTGGAAACTTTTAATTATAGTATGAACACATTTATCCATTATACATTAAAGAAGTAATATTGTATGTGTTCATACTATAATAGACACGTGACAGTCTTATAGCGATTTGAGAATGAACACGTTAACGTGTCACATGTATAGAACTTTTTAGCCAAACTCTATATAAATGTGTTCACACTATGTATTTTATGTTTTGTTTTTAAATATAAAACTCACACTAGATCCTGATCCGTGCGTCCACACGGGTGTTATTTTACTTGTAATAGATAATATTATAGTTTAGTTATGATTTAGATAGATTATAAATATTTATAAATGTGTTGGTTGTTTATAATGTAGTTAGATGCTAAACTAATCACAATGAAAACTAAACTTTTAATCATTTTTACTACATGGACCATTTTTATGTTGTATTTGCTTATAAATTTAACCATTTAATATGTTTGTGTATACTAACACATTAATTTTCAAAAACAAATATTTTATGGCAATAGTTTTTTTTATATTTTTCAAATTTATGTCTCTGAGTTTACTTTATATTGGAAATAAATGAGGAACATACAACATTTAATAATAATTTAAGAATTTAGGTAATATTAATGTTGAGAATATTTTTTGCACACTTTATAATTTAATTTTTATATAATATTTTATAAATTTCAGTAATTACTTACGAATCTTTTTTGTATTTTTATAATTCAAATAAAATTTTGTGAATCATATTGATATGAGAGTTTTTTTTTAAGAATGTTATATTTATAACATTATTTTTTTAACCTCGTGGTCTACTACTTTTTAAAAAAAAAATTGTAAAGTGAAATATATATACATAACATTTATACAATTATAGATGCTGACTTTAAATCTAAACTACTTTTTTGAAATAGACTCTAAACTACTTACATAACCAATACACATCTTGACTAAATTAGCTTTAAAAATTGTTAGATTAACGTTAAAGGCACATTTTGATATTAGGTGATTGCGGGATTTTAGGTTGAAAAAATGGTATTATTCAAATTTGCGGATTCTAGTAGATTACTTGAATATAAATTCATTAATCATTTACGAATTTGACATTGATTAATATGTAATATTCTATTTTATCATTTTATCATTTATATTACTTTCTTTTGCATTTTTGTAACTCAATCATTAGTATAGTCTAGATTTTTGAAAATATTCACTTTTCTAAACAAAATATTAACTAACGTTTTACAACATTTAGGATGTCAACGCCCAGAGTGTTCATGTTTCAACATTCTCAAGACTGGTAATTAAATGGTATCAACTTCAACGTTGTACACCCTTTTTCAAGAAACAAACATTAGATGCCAACAGATGATTAAAACATTTAGTTTCGTTTGCCAAAGCTTAGTAATAGACATTTATATACTTTCACATTTAAGAAAATTAAAACATATATTCAGTTTCTTCTCACAAGGTATTTCTTCTAGTTTCCAGGCATGGTTCAACATGGAAGACGACGATGACATCAGATAATTAATGTGAATTAAATTTGGAGAACACAAAAGTTTTAATTCTAGATGTCAAAAGTTGTTAATGGGCTTTGCCGAGATCAATGACGCTTAGCTGAGACTTATTTTTTTTAGTTAAGATTGAGTGGCAGACCTTGCAATTAATAAGATAAAGTTAGGGTTAAGTTTTAATTGTACTTCAGTTTTAATATATTACTAGACCAGTGCGAGTTTGAATTTTTGATTTTTGGTTATTTATTTAACTAAATAATGTATTTGTAATATTTGATGTATTATATTCACCAAGTAAATAATTCTTTTGGCATCTTAAACCATCTATTTACGATGAATATTCGATATCATATAAAAAATTGAACAAATAGACGTAATTAGAAAATTGTAGACAATATATAAAAACCATGGTTATTAATGTAAAATATGAAGAAATATTATATTATGACTTAGTATGGCATAAAAAATTATAAATTAGTTATACATGTTTAAAGAAAATAAAATGATTTTAAAACTTCTATGAAAAATTTAACATATAAAAAAGGGCGATGAATTAGTCATCAAATTGTAAATAATTTCATAATTTTATTAATAATAAATTATTTATAGTCTTTGTTTTTCGTCAAGATAATTATTAAATGTCCATAACATTAATATGTTAAAAGACCATATTATGAAAGCCCATGTTGTAACCGTTTTT
>NC_027748.1:28504153-28562609 GCF_000695525.1 Brassica oleracea var. oleracea | reverse complement strand
TAAGGAAAACTCATTAATTTAACTGGAAAAGACAAGCATTAAAATAGGTAGTTTAATTTAATTCTCAGTGGCATGGAAGTGTAAATAAGTTAGAAAACTTATGAGTATTTTTTAATTATCAGAGAATATGTCAAAAGTTGTTAATGGGCTTTGCCGAGATCTACAAATGAGGCTTAGCTGAGACTTATTTTTTTAGTTAAGATTGAGTGGCAGACCTTGCAATTAATAAGATAAAATTAGGTTTAGGTTTTAATTGTACTTCAGTATAAATATATTAGATGTAAGGTTCAAATAAAACTCACATTATCCAGATTTTCGATTTGAATCAAAACAGATAATGAATCAGAAATCAAAACAGATAATGAATCGGAAGTCCAGTTATACATATATTATTTATATTATTTACGGATAGAATAAGCAAAATATTCATAAACTTTTTATTTGATTCATTATCCACTTTGATTAGAACCGAAAAATCCGGATATCCGTAACATTACGAAGAAAGTCAAATACTAAAATGCAATATCTGTAAAAATGAAAGCAAATAAAAAATACTAATATTCTTAGGAACGTATATCTGATTCGATCAGTTATATGCATATATATACATATATTTAAAAAATTATATATATAAGTTATATATATTATAGTTTATATATGTTTACAGTATTTTTATGTATTAAATTTATTATATTAGGTATTAGAATTTAAAATTTTATTAACATTATATTTTTCTAATGAAATATTATTATTTTAAATTATTTTTTGATTTTTCATTTATTTAATTTTTTTTTACGGATCAAATCGGATATCCGTGAAAATTCTAAAAAAAATTGGATATCCGAGACACCGTATATCCGGGTGGCTACGGATCGAATCGACACTAATGCCTCCAAATACTGGATATTTGATCCGTGTCCACCTCTATTTACGTATACAATTTGATTTTATTTATATGAAAGAAAATTCACTAATGTCTATGTTTATTTTATTTTTAGTTACTTTTATTTTAAGAATTTTTTTTCATGTGTTATTTTGAATAAAAATGTCATTTAATATTAACAGTATCTTTATATATTTTACCAACCACTTTTATATACTTTACTACATATAAATGTGGACATTCACGTGAACACCTTTATGACTAAATATTCACCACAACTGAAGTATCTAATTCTTTTGAAAGTTGAAATATTATTTTTTAATGCTTCTTTCACTATCAACCAAATTGTAGTGAAATGATTTGCCTTAATAATTGTATTTTCCTTTTCTTTAACTATTATATGTTTAGAAACTATAATATGAAATCATTGGCTCGACATCAGGACTATCTAAAATTCATATAATCTGAATCAAACAAATAATAATAATTTTCGGTTATCAGCGGAAAAACCAAAAACATCAACAATTTGAACCGAACAAACCAAAATAAATATTGATTTAGAATTATAGCTATATTTTAAGAGATTAAAAAACAAATAAAACCAACCTAAAACCGAACTAATATCCAGATTAAATAGATTTAATGTTTTTTATTAAAAATAACAAAATTAATAATCACGTCATGTGCAAGGTGGGGGTTATTACCTAATCGTATACTATTATAGAGCGGTGATAATATATTAGCCAATGAATAATTCATTTATAGAAAGATGGCGTATAGCTTTAAAAAATGAATAGCATGTATACGTTCATATTAAAAAATAGGGGTTGATTGGCAAGTGCTTTAAAAGTGCGGTAAGATCTCTCTACAACCTAAATTATTTATACAGCCCAAAATTTTGTCAATTATGCTTTGTAAAGATTTTTTAAAGCTACAGATTTTTTTTCCTTTTTATTTATTTTTAGCTGTGGAAAGCCATAAATCTAGAGCATTTATTTTTTCCTTTAGAAAATTTATATTTAAGTCTTTGAATCTTTTTAAACCTACAGCTAATATTCTACAGCTAATATTCTACAGCAAAATTATCTACAGTCACAGCAAAAAAAATCTACAGATTTATTTTTAAAGCAAAAATATAAAGCTACAGCTCATTCCAATCATCCCCATAATTCCACGGAAATCCTAAATAAAACAAAATTTTCATCTTTCAGTTTTCTATTTATACTTGGCAAAAAAACTTGCAGAACAAAATTTTTGTATCATGAAATATTTAATGTTAAGTCCATTTTAAATTTGTTTAACCATTTTGTGATTCCAGTGTTGGTTTTTTTTTTTTGGCTCAACATTCATTCATTTCATTAGACCAGAGTTCTTAAACAATTGGTTTATCAACCTCTACAAATGTTTTAATCCAAGAAGGCATAACAGAAAACAACACAGGGGCATGCATTATTTATTCTCTAAAGAGAGGGCCTCTTTTGCAATTCCGTCAGCATTCCCTTGTCTTCCTCTAAGACCATCTCCAATGTATTTTGCTATTTTCACCTCTAAAATAGAAAAGCTCTATAATAGAGATGAAATATACTCCAATGTATTCTTCTAAAATAGCAATCTGTAAATGTAGAGTAAAAAATAGAAGAATGTTATTTCTTCCTCTATAAATAGAGATCTCCATTATAGAAGAATAAATTGCGGTGGATTGGAGAAATTTCACCTCTGAATGCTATTATACAAGTAGAAATAACAATGGGTTGGAGATGTTCTAGAGACTATCCGATGATGTCCCATCTTTGCTAGCAAATGGTGAATGTCCTGAATATAGACATGAATATTGGGGTGACCATTCTTCTCATACAAGGCTTGAACTAACTCTTTGCAATCAGTTTCAAATATGAGATTAGTGTAGTTAAGCCTCACCATCGTAATTAAAGCCATCGTAAGGATTCCAGAGTTGTTTTGCCATTGTCATTTCAGTATTCTTATAATATTATATTTTATTAATGAAAAAGGGATAAAAAATACATAAATAAGCAATATATATATATGTTGACGGAAAACATACACACATACAAAAGCCCTACGTACGTCAATGTGATTTAGTAGACCGACCAATAACTTTATCCTTTTATAACGGAGAAAATGAAAATAAGTTATCTTCTCTAGTTTGTAGTGATCAATAAAATCTACTAAAGGAAAAAGAACTTTAGTGGGCTCCACGCGTTTAGACTTTCCAATTTTCGTTTCAATAAGATAGTCCCTTTCAAATACTCCCTCCATTTTATATTGTAAGTAATTTTAGCAAAAAAAAATTGTTTCACGATATAATTAGTTTTCATATTTCAATGCATATTTTATTTTTATTGGATATTGTGTAACCAATCAAATAATGCTAACTTTATTATAATAGGTTGAATTTAAGATTAATTAATATTTTTTTTACAAAAGCAATAATTTTTTAATATTAGTGATTTTAAGTAAAACTACTTACAATATGGAACAGAGGGAATATATAAAAGAAAATATATATATAAAGGAACTCCTAAACATTATTAACAGACTTGAGTATATCATTTCTTTTTTTTTTCTTCAACACAATATTCCGATAATGATGTTTTCAGGATCAGGACCACGTGCCATGTCGAGCTGATGATATAGCATTTAAGAGCTGAAGTGAAAGTTTGAATTAGAAATATAAAAAGACTTTTAATCTATAAAAAACATAAACCTACATAACTATAAATAATGATTTCCGTTATTTTCTACTTGTTCATAAGAGAAATAACATAGAAATACGTATTTTTGTACGCAATGAGCCAAAGGACACTGACTGGTTAAACATTATTATAAAAACAAAAAGTGCGTAGATAATCAGTAAGATGGTGGAAGTTGTGGCGCCAGTTGCGAAGTAAAACTTTGGAGTTGGGTCACTGAGCAATACAGCTGGGCACGAGCGGTGTGAGGCTTCACTGCTGACCCAAACGGAGAAGCAATTTTCCTCGTATAACGGTCCCATTTGTTACCGCTGTAACATGCAAGCTTCATATCTCTCTACACATTTCTTCGATTATTCACTAATTTATATCATTCATAAATTACAAATAATTTATATCTTAAGTTTCTTATATAATCACCAGATTACTAACGGGGAAATTGAAATATATATATATATTAGATGATAACTTGCGCGCATGAGATTTTTATAATAATGTTTGTTTATTTAATAGTTTTAAAATTTTGCAATACTACAACTTTTATCGACTGTAAAATGATGAATACAAATGTTGGTCTATTAAATATATCATCGTTGTTTAAGAGTTAATATATTACAGCTAATTTTAATTATTTTTAAGACTTCATATGCACAAAATGAAATTAAGTTTTGCGGAGTGAGTTTTTATAATAATGTTTGTTCATTAAATGGTTTTAAAATTTTGAAACACTACATTATCGATTGTAAAATGACGAATACAAATGTTGGTCTATTAAATGTATCATCGTTGTTGAAGATTTAACATATTACAGCTAATTTTAATTATTTTTAAGACTTCATATGCACAAAATGAAATTAAGTTTTGCGGAGTGAGTTTTTATAATAATGTTTGTTCATTAAATGGTTTTAAAATTTTGAAACACTACATTATCGATTGTAAAATGACGAATACAAATGTTGGTCTATTAAATGTATCATCGTTGTTGAAGATTTAACATATTACAGCTAATTTTAATTATTTTTAAGACTTCATATGCACAAAAGGAAATTAAGTTTTGCGGCGTACACAAATCACCAAAACCAAATAGGCAATATTGATTGTATAATGACGAAAGAGGATTAAGTTTTCTACTCTCGGGTTGTTTACTATTGATTCTCTATAAGTGATTTCATTTTATACCTCTATAAAATTGTGTTTTCGTCCTCGTCTACAGAGACGGCATGAGTTTTTATAATAATGTTTGTTCATTTAATGGTTTTAAAATTTTGCAACACTACAATCTTTATCGATTGTAAAATGACGCATACAAATGTTGGTCTCTTAAATGTATTATCATTGTTTAAGAGTTAACATATTATAGCTTATTTTGATTATTTTTAAGACTTCATATGCACAAAAGAAAATTAAGTTTTACGGCTGACACAAATCACAAAAACCAATTAGGCAACATCAATTGTATAACGACAAAAGGGAATTAGGTTTTCTGCTCTCGATTTGTTTACTATTGACTCTCTATAAATGATTTCATTTTATACCTCTATAAAATTGTGCTTACGTCCTCGTCTCTGTTTTATTGATAAGAGTTTAATTTTTTTTTCAACTTATTCTATGAATTCGGTAAATTACATAAGTGTCAATTTAAAAAGATGGAGATCTGTAAAAATTAGTTCAACTCCAAATACATATCAAAAATTCAAAATTTTAAAGAAAATCACCGGCAAACTCTATTTACAGGCTAGTGTTCAAATCTAGTATATCAAACTGTTATAAAATATAAGTGCATACTCTAAATATGAATATCTATCTAATATATATTCACCAGTTCAGTCTAAAAATCATCTAATTCTAGAGCAACAAAACAAATTACTTATTTTATTAGCCTACACTTTTGAGGTTTAGTTACTTAAGAGTATATATGTATATAAAATATATATATTACTCTACAATTATAGTATATGTGAACTATGTATAAACTAAAAACTATTTGATTTATTAAATGATAAACAAAAAAAATATAATAAATAGTTTAAATCTCTCATTCTTACAATTACAATAGCTAGATAGGGTTTTAGGGAGAAACAAATATTAGACGAATGATCAAATCTCTTATTCTTCGAACAAATTCAAAAGGAGGTGATTCATGATATTTCATTAAAAGTTTTTTATGGATAAAAATCAAAACTAAATTATTTAATCTAAATGAAATAATATATATAGTGCTTCCAAAACTAAAAATCACTTCGATTTGAAGAAGTGTGTTTATGGATTGTCAGGATCAAATAAGATATTAGAAACCATCTATTTAAAAAATAATTTGTATACATAAAAGTATATACATTAGAATAAGCACATAAATCAAAATCAATACTTTTATTAATTTAGAATCACGTTTTTGGTAAATAAATCAAAATAATCATTTTATTTACTTTATATGGTATAAATTAAACTTTAGTGATATTGACATATATATAATATGTTTTAATATAGATATTTATTATTGACATTTCCTACTCATATGATTTTTTAACATTTGTATATTTGTTGTAACAAAAAATTAAACCGTTAATCACAAAAACTTTTAATATGAGAATTTTCAATGCATATTTCAAAATTAAAATATTAAGATCTAAATGATTTTTCACTGCAAATTTTGAAGTTTTAAAATTAACATATTTATATATTTTATAGAGTATATAATTTATTTCAAATGATAAAAATATATATATATATATATATATATATATAATATGAATATCTATTAATGAGACTTTATTCATACGATTTATTAGGACTGGATATTTTATTCGAACGTGTATCTGAATCCTATCCGAAAATCTGAACCGAAGTAGCAAAATATCCGTACAGTTATTGAGTTCGGGGAGATTGGATATACGAACCCAAACGGGTAATATCTGAACCCGAACGGATAATATCCAAACCCGAACGGATATCCGAAGATAACCAAACATAAATATACTTAACCCTATATTTCTAGTTTACTTCCCTCATTTTATTCAAAATATTTATATTAGTGATGCACATTGCTCAAAATTAGATAATATACATATAATTATGGAAAAAATCATTTGCTACTCACTTAAAATACATATCATGATCTTGTTATCTACATTAGCAAAGTTGCATTTAAAATTTCAAAACAATAACTAAATTAGTGTCTTTCTTTTTTAAAGTTTTCTCTCCAAACCTATTTTTTTTATTGAATATCAAATTTATTGATCAAACTAGCACATTTACAAGTAGAGGGGTATGTAATCTAGTCTATTAGGAATGAACAAAGAATGAGTGATGTCTTGCCAAATTAAATTCAATTGACTTCAAACCATCGTCCCATCAACCCCTTCAGTGGATGGTCCCAAGTGTAACGTAGAGATGTTATCTGATTCCTAATTTGCTTGTCAATGCTTCTAGAGATCTTCTCCGTTGTGACCCACACACCTCCATGCCTTCTTGAATTTCGTTCTCTCTAGATAGAGTAGAGAACCATCTGAAACACCATCCTTCGTAGCACAGTATCAAGCCGACTCCGTGCAGGCTGCAGCAAGGACACGGCATTATCATTCCACTCAGGAGATATGGCATTTCCGAATAGCTTTCCTGCAGTTTGCAGCCAGACAGTAAACGAGTAGGGACATGCAAAATACAAGTGATCCCTTGTTTCATTTTTCTCTCCACACAGCACACAACACTGCTCTATACCCCAGTTCCTCATTCGATCTTCTGTATAGAGGCGATTTCTAAAATCAAGACATACCATGAATGCATGGCGAGGTACTGCCTCAGAAAACCAAGTGAGCTTCCTCCAGGTTACTGCACATCTCTTCTCTCTCAGGTAACTCCACGTCTTAGCTGAGGAGAAAGAGGCATTAAACTCATCTTCGTCTGCGCGCCATAAGACTACATCCTCCTCTGAACCGTGAAAAGGCATAGTTGTCGCCGCCAATATTGCATAGACTTCAGGGTAATGGCTCTGTCCCCTATTTCGAATCTTCCAGCCATTCACACTAACCGCATCTGAAACTGTGGCAGACCTAGGAACCCCCAAGTAACCGATACCAGACTCGCCAGTCATATCCAATAGAGAGCCAGTACCCAGCCAATTATCAATCCAAAAAAAGTTGATCTTCCATTGTGCACTTCATGTCGCATAAATTCATAAGCCAAGGGTCGCATTTTCAGTAGTTTTCGCCAGGCCCAAGAGCCAAGCGAGCCTTCCTTAGCATCCCAGTAAGAACCATGCTTTAGAAGATACTCTTTAGTCCACGCTACCCAAAAAGAACCTGTTTGTGTGAAAAGCAGCCATATCAGACGTAAAGCAAAAACCCGAGAGGTATCTCTAAATCTCCGCAATTCCAGTCCTCCTTCTTGCTTAGGGTAACAAACATCTTCCCAAGAGACCTTCGCTTTATGGGTAACCGTAGGAGAACCAGACCATAGGAAAGCGCTGCACATGCTCTCAATGGTATCAAAACAGGCTGATGGCAATATGAATGCGGAACTCCAGAAGTTAATAGTACTAACAATAACCGTTTTGATAAGTTGCAGACGTCCCGCATACGATAACGCTCTATGTGTCCAAGAGAGAAACTTCTTTCAGAGCTGGTCAATTAATGGTTCATAATCAGTCTTGCTCCAGACTTTCGAGGTTAGAGGCATACCTAGATATCTTATTGGCAGTGTCTCGACCTTGATACCTCTCTCTGTCGCAGCCTGGTTGAGCAAGTGACTGTTCGGCCCCGCAGCAAAAATTGAAGACTTCGAGGCATTGATTTGAAGGCCTGACATGCCTGCGAACTGATCCATCACTTCCAGCACCCCCTTCAACGAATCTTCTTTGCCATCCGTAAACAAGAGAATATCATCCGCAAAGCTAAGATGGGTGAGCTGGACTCTTTAACATTTGGGATGGAAGCCAAACTTTCCATCAACTGCAGCCTGATTCAACATGTTGGAAAGCACGTTGTTTATGATGACATATAGGTAGGGAGAGAGCGAGCAGTCCTGTCTGATTCCTCGAGCACTCGTAAAGAAACCAGCTAGTTCCCCATTTATTGCCACTGAGAAGGAAGCCGTGGAGATACAGAGGTAGATCCAACAGATAAACTGACTGGGAAGGCGCATCGCACATAGCACATCAGTAATAAAACTCCAACACACCGTGTCAAAAGCTTTCGAAATGTCGAGCTTAATGGTGCTACGGTCTGTAACATGCGGCTTATGATAGCCATTGACCAGCTCTGTCGCCAGTAGTACGTACTCAAGCAGCAAACGACCCTTAACGAACGCGCTTTGGTTCGGTTCGATAGCATTAGGGAGGAAAACTTTAAGTCGCTGAGCCAAGATTTTTGAAATCACCTTATACATGAGATTACAGCATGCTATAGGCATGTAGTCCTTCATATTCTGAGCTGGAGTCTTCTTCGGGATGAGAACAAGTATTGTAGCATTGACTCCCGTTGGTAGAAGACCAAACAGGAAAAACGACTGAATGGCTGTGATAAAGTCCTTGCCAAGCACAGGCCAAGCGGCTGTAAAGAACTCTTTGGTAAATCCATCGGGTCCAGAGGCTTTACCTTTAGGGAGAGACTGCAAAGCTTGTGTGATTTCCGAAGGTGTAATGGGAGCAACTAGCTTCGCAACATCCGTAGAAGAGCAGCGGAACCTGAGCAGCTCTGGTAATGCCTCTGATGAGCTGATAGTACTTGTACTTGTGTCTGCTTGAAGGAAGTTCTGAAAGTAGTTAACTGCCTCCTGCTTTATGTCCGATGGGTTTAGAAGAGGGGTCCCATCCGCAGTATGAAGAATAAAAATACCGTTCCTAGTAGCTCGTTCCAAAACCACATGGTGATAAAAAGTAGTGTTCTGATCCCCTGCTGATAGCCACTGTATCCTCGATTTCTACAGTAGAAACTTTTCTTCTATAAGAGCCAGACAATGCCATCTCATGGCGGCTTCTGCCTCAGCTTGAAAGGAAGTGGTAGTAGAGTTCGATAATACTAGGGCTTGGCAAGAACATAACTCATCAAAGGCCTCTTTTGTTCTGGTACGAATATTCCCAAACTTGTTTATATTCAGTTCCCGAAGGGAGAACTTAAGAGACTTCAGCTTTTTGTGGAACAGATGCAGTGCCGCTCTGGAGTGATACAGAGGCCCCGTTTCCAGCCACTTACTCTTGATGCAGTCCAGAAACTCCTCTTGCTCGATTAGGAAGTTGAAAATTTTGAATGACGTGCGAGTTCCCTATTAATAGTTTAATCTTTTAAAAATAGAAAACCACTTAAGTTAAAAATATATTTTAAATACAAAAAACTTAAACAATGAATAATTTATTTATTTTTTCTTCAAAAATTAAATATCCAAACCCGACCCAAAATATTTGAGCCCGAAAGTAAAATATTCGAATCCGACACGAAGTGTAGAAATACCCGAATGGGTTCTATTCCTTTATACTGATTAAATAATATAAATTTAATACGCTATTAAATAATATAAATTTAATATGTATTATATTGATTAAAATATTATGTATGTTTTACGAAACAACATATATTCATATAGTTTTATTCTTATCATTTTATATTCTTGTTTTTTAATCATTTTATATGTTTCATTGAATAATCTATAATGTATTATAAATGCAAAATTATCGACTGTAATTCCATCCACTATATAATCAATATATTTTAACTATTTTTAAATATTTTATTTCCTCTCAAGTTTTTGGATGTATATACTGATATTTTGTTCTAAAATAAAATGAAATAATAAATTGTTTACTTTATTTAAAAAATACTGAAAAATATATGTAAATGGATCGAATAACTATTTTATAATTGTATACCATTTTTAAAACACTTATAATCAAATCACATCTTCCGGATTGTGTGTGGATTATAAAAACTGAAAATTCTTTCTATTTTTTTAAATACAAATATTATACACACAATAATTGTAATGTCAGTGATGCATATATTTTAGATATTTAATCAACAAACTTTTATCTAGAATTCTTGATTGAATTTGGCAGCTATTTCATTCATGCATAAACGATCCTTCTTTTGTAGTGGATATATATTTATACTCCCGAGTTTTAGCAAAATAAATTTGTTTCACGATATAAAATGTTTACACAATCCAAAGCAGTTTTTACATTTATTACGTATGTTGCGACCAATCTAATAATCTATACTTTTTTATTATTGATTAAATTTATGTATTAAATGTTATTTTTTCAAAAGTAACAATTTTTTTAATATCATTATTTTTAATTAAAATTACTTACGTATAAAAACAGAAGGGGTATTAAATTTGTAACCTGTAAATCATCATACCTGACATTTTAACATTAGAATAAATTTACAAATTCCACGAGTAACTTTCAACCGAGAGTTACATCAGTATTTATTACACATATCTAAACACGTAAGAGATAGTATTAATTTTATGGTCATCCTTAACTATCATGACAATGTAAATTAAATTCCTGTGTTTAACATTATTTCTAACCGTCCGTTTAATCAAAAGCGTAGATCTAACGGCAAATATCAAATCAGAGGCAACTTCACATAACTCCCCCTCCCTATATAAATCACAACATAATCCTGAGCTTGTAAGTTGTAACACATATCCCCCACACGCCAACACTCACAGAGAGAGAGAAGAGAAAAGTAAGAGAGATAAAATGGTTTCGTGGGTGGTGACTCTCAAGGCGGTGCTAATCTCGAGCGGCGTCGCTTCCGTCGGAGTATTGCTCAAGGTCTATGTTCCGATGGCTGTTGATTTCTCCGTGTCGCAAGCTCCGGTCCTGTGGAGCTCTTTGCTTTCGTGGCTGAAACCGCCGTATCTCTACGTCCTCACAAACGGAATCATCATCACAATCGTTGCGTCTTCGAAGTATTACCGGAACTCAAGCCACCATGGACAGGAAGGCGATGAATCAGCTTCTCCGCGGATGCTGGAGGTGAAGGATTTGGATCCGGATGCTCAATTCAGTTTTGTAGCGGCGTATCCACCGTCTCCAAAACTGGAACCGGAGGCCTTTATGGCGGTTGTGTATGACGACCACGAGGAGGAGGCGGAGGAAGAGGAGATAATAGATGCTGTGGCGATGGTGGAAGATGAATCGGAGCTTAAGAGCGTGATTATGGTGGAAAATTTCGATTTGGTTGGATCTGGTGGAGATGAGGATGCCATGTTGGCGTCGGCAAATTCAAATCGGAGTCATGTGCCATTAAGGATGACTGAATCGGAAAATCTCCCTCCCAAGGATTCAAGATTTGGCCACCGGGAGTCGGTGAAAGCTAGTACAAAAGGTATGATCCTAATTTAATTTGAATTTGATACTAATGAAGTTCATTAAAAGAAATAGAAAACAGAGGAAGGAGATGATGACAGTTATGTTAACAAACGGTTAGGTAGATTTTAAATTGTTTTTGAAAATTCAAATTTGCCGTCGGTAGTTTGAAAAGGAAGTTTCGGAGGGCCCAATATGATAATTAATAGAAAATTATACATCGTTTTTTAATAAAATAAAAAATACATTGTGCTTTTCAAGGTGGAAGAAGAGGTGTATTGAGAGTGACGAAGCCAAAGCAGAACGATACACTGGAGAATACTTGGAAGATGATAAAAGAAGGTAAGTCAACGACGTTGCCCAGACAGCTATACCGGAGATCAGACACATTTAGCCGTGGAAATTCCGGCGAGGCGAATCCGGTTTACAGGAAATCGGAGACGTTTAGGGACAGGACTAACCATTACCAGTCTCAGGTGAGGAAAGATCCCTCACTGAGTCAGGACGAGTTGAATCGCCGAGTTGAGGCATTTATTAAGAAGTTTAATGAGGATATGAAGTTGCAGAGGATGGAGTCACTGAGACAGTACAAAGAGATAACCGATCACGCGGTTTAGTCTTTTTTTCTGCTTTTTCGTTGGTTTTTATGCACAAAAAGAAGAATAAACAAAACTAAAAGGGGGTGCTAACCAAAAAATAGTCACTGTAAAAAAGTTGTGTATATAGCTTTAGTCAGCTACACGTTTGGTTTGTGTGGATAGTCTTTTCTGTTGTGTATTCTATGTTCGTATGTTTATCTGTGTAATGGACTCCCTTGGGCCTATCTTTCCGGGCCCAAGTTTATGGTTTTAATAAATTAACTATACATCCGTCCATGAACCCAAACATTTTTTTAAAAGAACCCATGCATATTTACTTTTTTTTCTTTTTTTTTTGCACTTGTACGGTTGTACCTAATATTCAGCGATGTGATTTTAGGAATATTTTAATACCATGGGAGTCACTGAATTTGATGTACCCTCTAAAATTATTAGAAAATTTCATTCGACCAAACTTTTTTTTTTTTTTTTTTTGTAACTGGCCAAACTTTTTTTTTCCTTCGACCAACTTTGATATAATGTAATTTTTGGGTAACACCATTTCAACATTTTTAACAAAAGATATATACTTGATTTCTAAATATTTTAATTGTTTATAACTGAGAAATTTAAACTTAACAAAACTAAGTTATATAAACGTTTTAACAGCCAGACTAATTACAGAAATGTACAAAAGTCCATATGAAGAATCGTTTTCATGAACCATGTGATGGTGGTCTACTGATAGATGGCCTTTGAGTTGATAAATAACTCAGATCTGAAAATATTCCGGTACATTCCATCATATGGTCAAATGGATACGAGCTAGGTTGCACGGAAGCTTCATCGGACGTCTGATTCCCGTTTCGGAACCGAAATCGGAATCGGAACCTTTTAGAAGCTTTACGAAATCTCGCTTCCAAAAGGTTTCTAAATTATTCTCTTTAAAAACACGTTGGAAGTTTACGATTCCGTTTCGGAATCACGCTTCCACTTTTTTTTAAGAACACAATGTCATAAATCAAAAGAAAAAATTTAAATTCATAGTTTTAATTTATATAAAATCTAAATTTTAATAGTAATGAAATAGAGAATTAAAATATATAAATATTTAAACTAATACTATGAAGTATTTTTATGCATAGAGGTTTTTATTAAAGATATAGCATAGATTCAAATATATTGTGTCAATTATTTATTAAGTATTAAAAATAATTAATATAATGATTTCTTTTAAACTTAATTTATGTGTATTTTCACAGTTTTAATATGGAATCATTTCAAAATTATTATAAATCAATAAATACTTAATTATAAGTTTAAATCATATAATTTTGGTCCCAAATTTTATAAAATTTTCTTATATTTTAATATATATATATATATATGTATAAATGGATATACGCTTCCAATACGTACCCGCTTCCTTTTTTTTTAAAAAATCTCGCTTATGCGCTTCCATACGCTTCCGCTTCCACGTATCCGCTTCCGTTTCCATGTAACATATCATATGAGTCTATTATTTAGAATCTATTTGTTCGACTGGCGACCATTCTGGAAACAAGAGGAACGAATAGAAAAGGAACGTAAAAGAATAAAATTGCAGGAATGAAAATGAATGGTTGTTCCTTCTCAAATTTAAGGGTATGAATAGTGACCAGAGAACGGCGAGGAATAATGCATTCCCTAACGTTTCTAAAAAAAATTACCATTCACAAGGAATAATAATTCTCTCTTATTCCCTTTTTGTAGATAATTAAAGAACAAAATTATTCCTTATTAAATTTGATAAGGAACAATCATTCCTTTTCATTCCTACTATTTTATTTCCGTATATTCTTTTTTTATTTGTTCCTCTTGTTTCCCGGATGGTCACCAGTCAGACCCTAACAATGAATACTTTTGTTCTTTATTTTCTCTATAAAAAAAGGAATGGTAGGGAATGAGAAGAAAAAATTATTCCTTGTGAATGGGATATTTTTTAGGAACTTTAAGGAATGCATTATTCCTCGTCGTTCCCTGGTCACCATTCATATATATAATAGATGAGTTTTTACTAACTCCTCAGCCTATCCACCTCAGCATGGGGGTCCCACTAAATTTCTATGTATTAAAAAAAGAACTTTATGTTTAAAATTGTTTAATAGCGAGTATAGGTTAATATCTAATGGGTTTCATCATAGAAATTAAAAAAAAGACTCAATTGAAATCTATTATTTTTTCTTAGTTCCGTAAGCGTCGTCTTCCTGGGAGAAAAAAAAAATAGGGCTTTCCTCCATTGCTTCAGACAAATCTCAAAACACAGAGTGACTCTTTGTATTTTTGATTGCAGTTTCTCTTCCTAAATCTCTACATCTCCTCGCCTTTAATCAATTCACAATTAATGGTCCTGATTCGTAACCCCTTCGTGAACCTTCCTTATATATTCTTACTCTTCAAAGGAGAAACTTTTCAACTAAAAACTCATCGATTCATATACCTTATAACATCTCCTCGAAAATGGTCTCTCTACTGCCCCAGATCCTCAAACCGGCCTCCGCCACTCAACCTTCGACTCTCTCCGGCTTGGTCGTACTATTCAGTTCATTGTTGGTCACCTCTTCCGTTTCTGGGATTCCCACAACATCAAGAAAGACGGTGAGTTTATGGGAATTAGGCTTCGCTTTCTTGACGAAAAGGTAACGACATCCTCGATCTGTCACCACTTATCTATTAGGACTGTCTTTAATCGATTATCTAACTCTTGCTTCAATAATCTCTCTGTTTCAATCTGCATAATTCCGTGAGAAAAATTGTGTTTGTGTTTTGTGTTTTGCGTATCGCCGGAAAAACCTACATCTCCAAGTAAGTTTCTCACTTTCCTTCTTTGGCTATACGATTCATAACCTTTTCCATAGAATTGATCGAGGTCTAAGAGAGATTTTGATCCCATAGAGATCAATTGTCTGTGGATGATGTGAAGGTTTACATTGCTGTTGTGGAAAAACCCAGTGATGCTTTCCCCAGTGCTAGCAAATGGTACGATTGCCTTGTTAAGTCTTTTTCAAAACTTTAGATCAGTTTATTAAGGTTTGGATTGTTATTTGACTTTCGGTAACTTACAAGTTTCCGAATTGTTGCAGTTTCCCTGGAAAAGCTGTTGGAGTGTCAATCGGTTGCTCTGCTGCTCCTGCTCAAGCTGAGGTACCTCTACCTGAAAGCCTGATTCTATCAGTGATGTAAATTACACAATGACATGTTTAAAGTTTCTGCTTGAAAGAAATCATAGACTTGAAGAGGGTAATCATTATAGTATTGAAACTTTGCTTGTCCGAGTGTTTTAGCTGTTTTTTCGTTGATTGTGAACAGGCACCTGCAGCTGATGACGATGATGACATGGATCATTTTGGTGACGAGACTGAGGAGGAAAAGAAAGCTGCAGAGGAGAGGGAGGCTACTAAGAAGGACACCAAGAAGCCCAAAGAGAGTAAGCCTCTTTATTTGTTTTACTACAAGCACGTGTCTTATGGGGAGCACATGTGGTGAGATTATAATGATGAGTTCTCATTCTCTTCTTAGTATGAAAATTTTGATTAGGTGGATAGTCATTTGTGCTCATGGAAGTAGAGTCATTCGAT
This sequence comes from Brassica oleracea var. oleracea, assembly GCF_000695525.1. NCBI lineage: Eukaryota > Viridiplantae > Streptophyta > Magnoliopsida > Brassicales > Brassicaceae > Brassica > Brassica oleracea. Next base: position 28,546,509 of record NC_027748.1, on the reverse strand, counting down.
GATGAGATGACATGAAGAAACTGGAATCGAAACTGAGTGTAAGCTATGAACTATTTGTGTAGGCAGCTTTCTAATTGGTTCTTTTCTTCTGTTTTTTTGTTGCAGAAAAACTGGTACCAGTTGGTTACGGTGTCAAAAAGCTCACGATCATGCTCACATAATATTGAGCTTACAGGCCCAAAGTTTAACCGACCCAAACAATTTAGTATTTGTGAGGAAAAAGTTACTATTTTGTAATCCATTAATGACCAAAAAAAACTATGGCGTGCAATTTTTACTACAGTTTATTTAAATTTTATTTCAAAATATTTGTTTTAAAACAGAAGTAACAGCTTATTACAAATTAACGAAAAAAACAACACCTACCAAATTTGGGATAATGAACATTAGTTTCAAATAAACACAACTACATAGACCACTCTCCTACCACATCAAAAAATCATATACAACAGAAACACATAAAAGAACCACATTTCTGTACTCCCCCTCCAACTTATAAATATACAATGGCATTACCTACCTATAAATATACAAATGCGGACAAATCAAAGACTACAACAAAACACGGCATTACCTTCAAATATACCATCAATTATTTATATAAAGCTATAATTACGTCACCGACCCCGCGCAAGCGTGGGGATACACCCCTAGCCATGAATAATCAAGACGTGCATGCATAATCAAATTAAAACGCTAACCAAGCAAGGAATCGCAATGGATAAAAAACAACCTAACGGTTTTTTCAGTATCGACCAAAATTAGACTCAAGGCCCACCATAATTCAATCCCAAACATTTTAAAACCCACAATTATATATTCATTATATTGAAACATTAAGCTACACCACTTCAAATTTTATGTTAAACCATTTAAATATATAAGAAACCAACAAAATATTTTCCACAAATCCACTAAACTCATAAAATAGATAGTTATATAACTATATAATCTATATAAATTTTAAGAAATATGAGAATTTTTATTTTCTTTTCATTGATCAGTGGCTTCGTACAAATATAGGTTGCACAGTCTGTTGGGAAAGTAATTTATGAGTCAATCTCATATACTATTAATAAAGAAGGTTATCATGTTTTAACCCCCAAGATCATTTACGCACTACTTAAAATTTCAATAAAACTAAACATAAAAACATAAAAACATTTTTTCCTCACGATTACATATTTACCCCTAACCAATTCCCTAGCCCCTAAATCTCATATAAATTTCAATTAAAACAATATATATAGAACATACTTTCAGAACAAAATTTAAACAGATTAACACATATCCTTTTTGGGTCATGTATCCGGAAAAAATTCCACTCTAAATTGCATAATTCGGAATACCAAATTTTATATTATTTTCCTTACACCATTTAACAAAAATATACTAACAACTCATTCATTTCACCCTAACCAACCCCATGGAACCATCTTTTGAACATGAATATGCTAATAATACTAATCATAGATAAAATATCAACACATATGAATTCACCACTCATTCTTATATCAATCTAATGAAGTTGTGTAACATCCAATGTCCCGTTCATCACCACTAAGTTAAGCCAAAAATACAAATGTTTAAAAAACGAACAATAACATCCCCTACACCAAACTACACAACGCATTAACCATTTACCCACCCGACAATATCCCGTACACCAGACTACTTAACACAATAATAATGTACCCGGCTCTGCGCTTGCGCGGGGGCTATGCCATTAGTCTATTTGAATATTAGTGTTGGTTCTTCTATAAATCTAGTATACCTCTACATTTATCTATCTATATATATAAAGTAGAGTTTATCTCCTTCTCATCCCGCCACGTCATCAATTTGTGCATTTTGGGAGTGACGCGTGTCCCCTTCATTGAAACTCTGCGTTTCATTTATTCAAGTTTAAATTTCGTTTGGGATTTTGATTGCACATGACTTTTTTGTAAGACTTGGTAAAGCCCATCCTGAATAAGAGAAACTCAACATTATCAAAACGCTTCGTTTTCTATTTTTCGATTCATCTTTTTCCTCTGGCCCATAGTTTCATCAGTTTCACATTCATATTCTTAAAGTCCTCTTTGATTCCATCATCCACGATCTATATTTATTGTTTGCTTCGTTCTTTCAAGGCGGTGAAAATCTCACTATAAAAAGGTTAGCATCCCTATTCTCGACTCCATCCTACCAATCTATTCAAACAGATAAATCCATTTTTTCCGGAAAATGGCTAGCTCACAAGTTTTCCTTTCCGATTTGAAGTCCGGTTGCTTCGTTTCTGGGAGGCGAGGAATGTTAGGCGCTGAACTCATGTCTGTCGACATGCTCTTGCTTGATTCAAAGGTCAGTCTGTTCTTGAGATTCTGATAATAGTGATGTTATTTTTCCGGTGACCTTATGAATTTATGATCCTTTTATTGAGCCTGCTCTTAACCCTTACAAAGAGCCTCTTAATTAAATCCAGTCATAACATTAAAAGATCTGCAAGTATGGCTTATGTATTTCTCTTTAACCGGTATGAATATCTTTCCCCCTTGAAATTATGTTCTCGGTCAGTGAAGTATATACAATTTGTTTTACTGTTTATGAAGGATAGGGAAGATCCCTCACTTTTATGTTCCAGCGGATCAAACACTATGTGATATGAGCAAGCTTTACTCTGTTTTTAGATGTGGTGAATCTTTTTTAGTGGAAGATTTACTCAGTTTCTGATTTATTATGTAGCTCAAAACGTCATCTGCAACGTGGCTTCTAATATCCCAACGAGTCGTGGATCGAAACATGTCCATGGCTATGTCCGTGACCATTTGTGAGCTCTCACGTATGTTTTCTCCAATTTTTAAATGGGTTCAAATGAAGGCTTTTGTATATCATTGAGTTTCATATGCTAGTAAATAAGCTTTGGTTGTTCAAATTTGAGAACTCATTGAAATTTTAATTAATTATAAGAGAGATGAGTTTGGTTAAAATTCTGACCATTATTTGTTTCTACAGTGAAACAATAGATTCTCACCTTTTTCTGCTTGCAGGAATTGTTTCCAAAGATAGGATTTACTATGCAACAGTTTTGACTAGCAAACACAGTTCACTAGAGAAGAAGAAGAAAGAGGAGACTTGAGCAAACAAAACTCAGATTCACGCTGCTGTCTCTTTAGTTGGTGTGGATGCAGCTGTTGCTGATATTGCAGGAGTCACCGCTGCGTCTTCGAGCTATGGGAAGGATGAGCAAATGGCTAAAACCGTTGTGGCGGACCCTCGCTCGGTCAATGCAGGTTGCTGAAGTGATTGGAGCTAAGAAAGAGCATTAGGCATATATGTTATATACTTCTGTACTTCCAGAGATATCATGACACTCACTGCCGGCAAAGCCACATGTAAAGTAACTTCAAAATGTATTTTAGGTTTTGATAAAGTTTCGATTTTGATAAAGAAAATCAAATGAGCTGATTTTATGTGAGGCATGCTTAATACTTCTTGACAATGTAATCATCATTGCTAATTTTTTTATTTTGATGAAGAAAATGTAAAGCCAGATTCGGGGATTAACTCAGATTCGGGTGCGATCATACCAGCACTAATGCACCGGATCCCATCAGAACTCCGCAGTTAAGCGTGTTTGGGCGAGAGTAGTACTAGGATGGGTGACTTCCCGGGAAGTACTCGTGTTGCACCCCTTTAAAAAAAAAAAGAGTTTCAAAAAAAAATGAAGAGATCAAAGCTAATGTTTGGGTATTTGGTGCAGTGTTAAGAGGAGTGGCAAAATGGAAAGTGAGGTATATAAAGGAAGTTTGGAACATTGCATCAGTCACTCCAGTAGGTAAAGGACTCACTACTTCTGAATGATGCAGTGACTTAATAGTGGTGGCAGTGGAAGTTCGAGTAGTAGACAGTAGTCACAGTGACGAACCTATACAAGAGAATTTCTTAGGAGCTGGTAACAAATAATGGCTCACAAGAGGCTGTGTCTCAGACATGTTTGCCAACAGTAGTCAAGATTTTATCAGTTCAAAAAAAAAAAAACAGTTCAAAAGATTTTTCATTTATTTTTTTATTTAGTTTACGTTTTACTTCTTGGATATTTTGCCTAATGCTTTTGTTACCTTTGCAAGTGATCTCCACTGGAAAATAGTTCATGTTTACATCAACAAGATGATCAAGTAAATTATCATTGATCTGATGAAAAAAAACTAAAAAAGATCCAAATTATTTGTCAATTAGTGGGAATCTTTAGACTTTGTTAATATCAAGCACACAAATACATTTGAAATAGCGGGTTAAGAAGAGAAAGCAGAAAGTAAACTAAAGCTGATAAAAAAAACATTCGTTAATGATGGTGATAATGAAGTTATGGGATCCACATCTGAGAATCACCAAAATAAAAGACTGTAAAATGTACGTCTTTAGTGTTAGTGTATTTGGTCATAAAGAGATTGTTTTTTTTTTTGGATCATCTATATATGTATACTACATACCTATATACATGTTTGTGGCTAAATATGCAAAGTCCCATGAACATTTTTGTGATTTGCCTTTTGGTGGAACGTACCATTTCATAGTTGTCATGCATGCTTTCTTACAAAAAAAAAATGATCTGCAGTCAGTTATATTATTTGCTCTCATTACTGTGTTGATGAAATTCATGTAAGGTTTTTTCTCAGTATTACTACAATGTAATTATTCGAGTAAATGTAAGAATATTAAGTCAGCTCGTTCTATAAAAGGTTCCTCTGTGCAGCATCAGTTGTATTCCAGTTTGGTTAGTTTAGTTGCATTTGTAATCAGAACTGCCAATTATATATACATCAGCCACTTGCGAGAGTCTTCTGCTTACGCTTCTGAAGTGGTGGGGTTCAAGGAGGAGTCTGCCTTATTTGCCAGGTTCAAGAGTCGTTTACTTTTAGGAGACTCTGGACAGGACCATCTTGGTAATGGTAAGTCTAGCTAAAACCAGTATCAGAGCCACCATGCTTCTTCAAATTAGAATATGGAGCTGAAAACGTGATGCATTTTTCGATTAGATGAGACATGAATCATATTAATTATTTATAGTATTGGTTTTATGGTCGAAGAAAGAACTATTTGGTTTTCACCCATAGCCAATAGACACATGCCACAGTATACGGAGTGTCTGCGGTTCATCTAACCGTTAACCGTTAACCGTTAACCGTTAACCGTTACTTAGTAAAATTTAATGTTAGAAAATTATATTTACAATTATAAATACTCTTACAAAATTAATATTATTTATACATCCGCCCTTTTACCCTAATTAATTAAAAAAAATCGTTTTCGACTTTTTTGTGGAGTACGATCATACGGTGGTTGGACCAAATATACTCGGTCAGTAGACATGTAGGGTAATCTTTTGAATAGATATATATTTACCTCCTTACCATATTCGGATAAAGAGAATTTTCATCCTTACCAACTTTTTTCAGTATTATTATTCATGTTTACCACCAATAAAGAGATATTTTCAAAAATATTTTTTCATTAAAAAACAAAAGACTTTTTTCAATATATATAATAAATAATTAATTAAATAAAAAATAATAAGTTTTTTTTATAATTCTAATCATACCTTTTCAAATTGGAATTTTTTTATAATTTTTTTTTCGAATTTTTTTTTCAAAATTTCTTTTTGAAAATCAAAAATTATTTTTGAAACTATTTTTAAAAATATATATTTTAAAATATTTATTTACATATTTATTAGAATCCTAAATTTTACATTCTAAGAACCTTACAGAAAATTAGAATAAATACTATTTTCATAGTACCAATTTTTATGTTTACACTAACCACTTTTACCTTCACTTTTAATGAAGGTTAAAAAACATTTATATCCCTAGAATTAACTAATCTAGATTTAGAGTTTATAGTTGAGGGGTGTGGTAAAGTTTTTGGAATGTGAAATTTAGGATTCTAATAAATATATAAATAAATCTTTAAAAAAATTTAAAAAAATAGTTTCAAACATAATTTCGATTTTCAATAAGAAATTTTGAGAAACAAAATTCAAAAAAAACTTTAAAAAATTATAAAAAAATTTGAATTTAAAAAAGTATAATTCGAAAATATTAAAAAATTAATATTATTTGTTTTATTATTATTAGAGTGGATTTTTTTCCGGATATTTCCAATACATTTAAACATTTCTAGCTAGTCAATTAAATAATGTGTTGTAACACGATTATTTCCTACTTTCAGAATATTGAATTATATTAGAAAAAAAATCTTCACTATTTATTTTCAAAAAACATTTTTTCAGCATCATTCTTATTTTATTTATTCAACGAGCAAATTTTACATATTATTTAGATATATTATGCATTACTGATTTAGTTATCTAACACATTTTATATTTTTATTTGATATATAATAAAAATCGAAGTTGATAATTAATAATATGATAATAAAATAAATATTTCCAAAATAAAACCAAAAACAATTAATGAACAGAATTAACTTGAAATTTTAACCAACCTCAATGAATAAAAGACAATCTCCATTTTAAAAAAAAAACTAAATAATGCATTTACATCTTCATCTTAATACTAACAGTACACAAAATTAGAAGATGATATTTTATTAATACACTGATAATTAAAATTCAATTAGTTTGGAAGAAAAAACAAATTCACGGAACATAACTTTAACTATTTTAAAATACTAAAACTAAGAGTATTATATATTACTTTATTTAGTAAACTGTTTCTTTTAAAGTTATATTTTGGAAAATTGCCAAAAATACTATTTTCAAAATACCACTTTTCATATTTACACTAACCATTTTTATCTTTATCTTTAATGAAAGGTAAAAGACATTTATAACCTTTCGATTAACTTTGACAAAAAAAACATACGGTTAACTAGTCTAAACTTAAAACATAACCTATAAATCCTAAATCATCAACTATAAACCCTAAATCATCAACGCTAAACCATAAACCATGAAACATCAATTCTAAACCCTAAACCCTGAAACATCAACTCTAAACCCTAAACCCTAAACCCTAAATCTCAACTTAAAACATCAACTTTAAACCCTAAATCATCAACTCCAAACACTAAACTATAAAACATCAACTCTAAACCCTAAACCACGAAACAACAACTCTAAACCCCAAACTATAAACGTAAATCCTAAACCCTATATTTTCTGAAATTCGAACCCTAAACCCTAAACCCTAAAACCCTAAACCTTCAAATCTAAACCTTAAAACATCAATTCTAGGGTTTAGGGTTTAGGATTTATGGTTTAGAGTTGAAGGTTTAGGGTTTAGGGTTGATGTTTTAGGGTTTAGGGTTAATTTTTTAGGGTTTAGGATTTAAAGTTTACTTTTTAGGGTTTAGGGTTTAGTGTTGATAGTTTAGGGTTTAGTGTTGATGGTTTAGTGTTTAGGGTTTAGAGTTGAAGTTTAGGGTTTAGGGTTTAAAGTTGATGTTTTAGGGTTCAGAGTTGAAGGTTTAAGGTTTAGGGTTTAGAGTTGATGTTTTGGGGTTTAGGGTTTAGAGTTGATGTTTCAGAGCTTAGGGTTCGTATTTCAAAAAAAAATAGGGTTTATGATTGATGGTTTAGGGTTTAGGGTTCGTATTTCAAAAAAAAAAGATTTAGAATTGATGGTTTAGGGTTTAAAGTTGAGTTTTAGGGTTTAGGGTTTGAATTTCGAAATATTATAATTCGGAAAAAAATTAAAAAAATTATTTAAATTTTTATTTATTTAAATATTTATTTATTATACCTATAAAGAACAAGGGCATAAGAGTCTTTTGCCATTTAATGAAAAATATATTTTTGAAAATGTATCTTTAGTGGTGATAAAAATGAAAAGTGCTAGCCTGAAAGTGGTAAACATGTAATTTTCTCTTATATTTTATATACATTTACACTTAAATTTTTCAACTGTAAACAAACTATTGAAAAATGAAACCTACTATATATTTACATTTTTGCTGTAAAATTTTACTCTAGTTTCCTTGATTTTAAAAATATGGCATATGGCTTTGCTTTCTTTTTTTTTCAACTATCACCAACTTCTCCTCCAAATCAATTAAATACTTTTTTTGTAAATACAATATCTATTTTATTAAAATTGAAGTACAAAAGTATACTTTCCTAAATTTAAGAGTTTTTTTTACAATTTTCATTTTCCTTTTCTAACACATTCTAATCATTTTATTTACTGTTTCTTTTATAATAATTCGACAACATTTATTACAGAAATACAAAAGATAAATTATCTATCTTAAAGTGATTTATTACATTTTGTACATTCTTTTTTTTCACTCTCTTAACTAATTCATTAATTATATTTACCATGATAATTTGACAGATTTAAATGAATTTTCTCGTGGCAAGAATTCAAAACAGTTAACAGAGAATTTTTTATTTGTTTACAGAATTAGTTAGGCATGGACATTTGGGTTTCCATTCAGATATGGGTCGTTTTTCGGGTATAGGCTTTTTGGTTTTAAAATAGGCTCCGCTCAGATATTATAAATTTCTGGGTGGGTCTTGAGTCGGGTTTTTCCGGGTCTGGATGAGTTCGGTTATGATGTATAAAAACCTAAAAATATCTAAATCATTAATATATCTGAAATGGGTTCAGATATTTGTACCAAATAACTATATTACCGATTCGATCCGGGTCTTTTGAATAAAATTACTGTAGTTATATGGCGGCAAATTTTTGAGCTCACTCTAGTTCCTTTTATACAGCTAGACATAGTCTCTTACATAAACGTATCTATACCAGTGTTTTTAAAACCTGACCGACCCGGTGGTTAGACCAGGTTCAATCATGAACTGGTTATGTAGCCGGGTTGGATCTAATAATTGGTTCGACCATGAACCAATCAAATAGTTGAATTGAATCTCAAAGTTATTGAACTCAATAAAATTCACTAAAACCATCAAAAATTTATAAACTAACTATATAAACAAAAAATTATATGTATAATATTTTATTTTTGATATACATTTATATTTAATTATGTATCATATTTAATAATTTTAATTTTAAATTTATATTTATATATTTTAAAATTATTGAACTAGATTATTGAACTATGTTTGATCTTGTTGAACCATATTGAACCGTGACCAAAATAATTTTCGGTTCGGTCCGGTCTTAAGAACATGGGAGATTTCTAAGTAGCCAAACTGTGCGACCAGGTCTATGCTTTTCTACACTTTTCTTTGATAACTTGATATTAGTACATATGAAAAGTAGAAAACTAGAAATACATATCTAAACAGATTTATAATTAGGTAGACATGTTTCTTAGATAATTTACTGGACAACATAACTATCTTTGATTTAGTATCTGTCAAATTACAAAAAAAAAAACTTATTGTTAACATATCAATTGCTGAAAAGTCATTTATTTACGGTATTTAAATATCACATAATGGGTCCGACTGGTGACCATCCGGGAAACAAGAGGAACGAATAAAAAAGGAATGTACGGGAATAAAATACCAGGAATGAAAAGGAATGGTTATTCCTTATCAAATTTGACAGGGAATAATTTTGTTCTTTAATTCTCTACAAAAAAGGGAATGAAAGGGAATGAGAGGAAATTATTATTCCTTGTGAATGGTAATTTTTTTTAGGAACGTTAGGGAATGCATTATTCCACGTCGTTCCCTGGTCACCATTCATACATTGTGTGTTTACAGAGTTAAAACAGAGAAACTATATATTAGTATAACGCTGTAAACACACAATTTGATATTCAAATACCATAAATAAATTTGACTTTTTAACAATTGATATGTTATTTTCTATGATTGGTGATAAAATTAGTTGTACATGATCTCAAGTTTTATCATCTCCACTGTATGTATGTGGCTCTGATCTTCTCTACTCTATAGGTCGATTAAATGCATTGTATACTTATATCAAGGAGCTTCCTAGTAATTAACAGAGCCTTAACCGAAATGATTCTGTTTCTAAACCTAAATCATTTCAATGTCTTTGCTCATTCTAAACATTATGAACCATCATCACTTTGAAACAAAACATTACTACACATACATAATACGAGTCAAGAACTGAAATGAAACTATTATGCAAAGAATATAGAATCGCAATCTGTTTGTTCCATTAACCCACTTCGTATCCTTAAATATTGTACAAGTTTTTTAAAAATTTACACTAAATTAATAATCTTGAAGAAGCCTAAATAAGGAAAGGTCGATATGTATAGATTGATCTAATATACACAAATCACTCAAATCAGTTATTCTAATTACTTCTCAGTTAATTCTCTGAAATATTTTATTCCCATTTCTGTCAATTAACTTTTAATATAAATGTAAACATCCTTTCAAATATACTATTCATGCACTCTTTCTCCATCAAAGCTTTGTTTGTATAGTTATGAACTTTCAGATCATAGCCGCCGGTGTGATAGGAATCTTGGCGACAGCTTTTTTGCTTGTAAGCTGTTATGTTTTGGTTAATAAATGTAGGCGCGGAAACGACGTTCTTGACAGAGTCACTTCATCGGGACGGTCAAGCAACGACCATGATGACCATTTCATGTTTTATTCACCAGAGTTCAGAACCAGCGGAGAAGGAGAAGAGAAGCTCTCCCAAAAATGCTCTGCCTGTATGAATGAGTTTCACGTAAATGAGACTGTGAGGGTTATACCACACTGTTTTCATTTGTTTCATATAGATTGTGTCGACCCAAAAAATGTCAATTGCCCTCTCTGCCAAACTAGGTTTTCTTGTGAGTCAAGTGTTCATGCGGATGAGATTACTGCTCCTGCTCCCAACAATTCCCCAGTAAATGTGTTGCACACCGTCGTGATTAGAAGCGAGGATGAGTATGAGATCATTGAGATGGGTATATGGAACGGTAATAGCACCAGTAGTGATGAGATAGTCTAAATTCTTTATTTTGAACCTAATGGGCGCGCTTGGCTTCTTTGTTTTTTGTTTTTGTTTTTGTTTTCGTGTTTAATTCTATAATAATTTTCTTATCTATACTATTATTTTAGAAGTGAATTTGCTTAGTTGTAATCTTCTCCATGATTTTAGGATAAATCATTAGTTTAATTAATATTATTATTTTAAATGTTATTTTAATATATATATTTATTATGATATTTAAGATAATTTTATAAACATTAACATATTCTACTGACATACATATAATATTATTTTTTAAAAATTAAATTTAATATATATAATTATCATGATATTTAAAACATTTAACTAATAAATAGATATTAACATTTGCTTAGTTGTAATCTTCTCCATGATTTTAGGATAAATCATTAGTTTAATTAATATTATTATTTTAAATTTTATTTTAATATATATATTTATAATGATATTTAAGATAATTAATAAACATTAACATATTCTACTGATATACATATAATATTATTTTTAAAAAATTATATTTAATATATATAATTATCATGATATTTAAAACATTTAACTAATAAATAGATACTAACAAGTGATATTAACAATATCTACTGATAGTATCATAATTATGGAGGAATTTCATGTTTACTACTTTCATTATTCATCTTTACCACCACAAAAGGGACATTTTCAAAAATATATTTTTATTAAATGACAAAATAATGTTATACTCTTGTTCTATATATATATATAATAAATAATTATATAAATGAAAAAAAAAATTTAAAAAAATTTATGTTTTCTAATTATACTTTTTCAAATACGAACTTTCTTATAAATTTATTTTTTTAATTTATTTTTTCAAAATTTCTTTTTGAAATCAAAAATTATGTTTGAACCTATTTTTTAATTTTTTAAAATATTTTTAAAGTATTTATTTATATATTTATTAAAATCCTAAATTTCAAATTCTAAAAATCCCTCAACTCTAAACCATAAGTCTAGATTAGTTAACCCTAGAGGTATAAATGTATTTTACCTTTCATTAAAAGTGAAGGTAAAAATCTATATATATACTTTCATTAAAGTAAGGGTAAAAGTGGTTAGTATAAATGTATTTTACCTTTCCTCATAATTATGCTTATCTTATATTAATTTATGATTTTAATAACTAATATTCTTATTGAAAATATTGATCCAAATATGTTCTTATATTCTTATTAATTTATAAATATTCTTATATTAAAATATTGAAAATAGATTATGACAATATTAAAGTTAAGAATAAAGGCAAAGCATCATTGAAAATATGTCGTAAATATAAATTATATAATTATGTTAAATAAATATTGAAAAAATATATATAGAAGCATAAAAACTAAGATTAAAACATTAAATAACACTAAAAATTTAACAAAAAATAAGTATAATATAAGAAAATAGAGAGATAATTTTTATAATTTATTATTTTGTGTTTTGTCCCACTGTTTTAAAAATCTAGATTATAGAGAATATATAACGTTGATATTTTATGGGTTGTGATTATTTATAATACTTTATGTGATATTGGATTTTTTTCAGTCTACAAATACAATAAGTTTTTAATTTCAAATCTAAATTTCCTATTTATTACTATAGAAAAGATTTTGATCCAAAATATACATTTTATATATAAAACTACGAAACAAAAGAACATAATTTAATATTTTGATTACCAATATGTATATTGAATTTTTATAATGTATAGTATTTAATTTAAAATTGTATCTAATTAAATAAATTTTTATATACAAATAAATATTATGATTAAAAATTGTTAGGAATATAGTCCGTCAACTAGTTCTTAATAATATATTGAGATGACTTTTTTATTAGTCAAACGAGTTAATGAGTTCTATTGTGACGTAGGAACTACTGGACTTTTACGTTTGAGAAACTCAAAAAATCTCATTTTGCCTATGAAAGAACATTGACATATTTAGTGTTTCTTCTTTAAATTTCTTAACAGAGATGTTGCGACGTACCGAAAAACTTTTCAACAATTGTTTTTTTTTTTCCGTTGAAAATCAGATTAATCCTACAACCTACATTTTAGCAAAATAAAAAAAAAAATCCTAGAATCTAAATTTTTAGCAAAAGAAAAAAATCGTAGAATCTACATTACACCATATCACGATTATTAACTAAAATAATGTAACTACATTAGAGCAACCTTATCAATAAAGTTTCTCAACTTGATATCTAAACTTTATAATATTAATATTTTAACATCAATTAATTGATTGATTAAAATTTATTACCTAAAATAAATTCAAAATATCCATATGCCAACACATGGTAAAAAAACTTTCAAGAATATCTAAGAAAATCTATTTTAGAGTATCTAAGAAAATCTATTTTAGATACTTTTCTATTCTCTCTCTTATTTATTCTATTTTTTTTTTGTAATTACTTAGATTAGATCCCTATTAGATATCTTCTAGTGGAAGTGCTCTTACACACCATAGCCATTTAGATTGATTGACTTGTTTGGAAGCTTTTATTGATAAATCTATTTAACTGTGATTTTTCTCGGCAAAAAAAAAAACTATGATTTTTCTCGATGTAAATTAATTTCTGTTGAGATTTGTTTGACTTAATCTTTTCTAAATATTGAGTGATAATAATATTGATGTTTAACTATTTTTTATTATTAAGTTGTTAACAGAAACTAGGGAACTCTTACACTTATATTTGAATATAAATTGTGTATATATATTACAATTGATTTTAAAGTATTATATTGTTAGAAATTTAAATTGTTTTGTATTTATTCATTGCCTTGTCTCTAACAAATTTAAAATAATTTAACTCACAAATTGTTGTTGTTATTACTGAAATCATATATAGAATGATAACTAAGATGAGTAAAATTTAACTAAACATATTTATGATTTAAATACATTTTATCTTATTTATTTAGGTTTTGTATAAAACAATTGTAACATTTACAGCCAATTTAAACTTTGTTTTAACTTTAGAATCATTGAGTTATAATATCATATTGAACAGTTTAATAATAGAAATAAAATTGAATAAATAATGGAAAATTTTCATGTTTACCAATTTGTTGATATCATTATCCATGTTTACCATCACAAAAGAGACATTTTCAAAAGTATTTTTTTCATTAAGAGTCAAAAGAGTCTTATATCCTCTCCCTCTCTCTCTATATATATATATATATTATATAAAATAAATAATTATTTAAATAAATAAAATAAAAAATAATTTTAAAAAAATTTAAATGGTTTTTTATGTTTTTGAATGATACCTTTTTAAATTCAAACTTTTTTACAATTTATTTTTGAATTTTTTTCGTAATTTTTTTTTTCAAATTTTCTTTTTGAAATTCTAAAATTCTTTTTGAAACTATTTTCTATTTTTTTTTTTTTAAAAAGGTTTAAGTATTTATTTATATATTTATTAGAACTCTAATTAAATTCCACATTCCAAAAACCTTAGTCCACCCCTCAATTCTGAACCATAAGTATAGATTAGTTAACCATATGGTTATAAATGTCCTTTTATTTTATAAAGTGAGGGTAGAAGTGGTTAAGTTAAACATGAAAAGTAATATTATGAATGTGGTATTTTTGGTAATTTCCCATCAAAAATCCAAACGTAAAAATAATATTATTCTCCAAACCAATTCATGAAAATACATTATAAATAAAAACTAAAATAGACTAAACGAGTCTATAGATAAACTTTTTAAACAAACGATCACTGAAACTTGATATGAACTAACAATGACTCTCCAAAAAAACTAATGACTCTCCAAATTAAGAATTTTGGCCTCGTCTCGAAGACCTTAGTCTTTACTTTTATGTTGGTTTGTAGACTGATGAGTCTTTCTCAAATTAATATGTCATTTTGGAGCTGAATGGCATAGATATGAGGACGTTGCATGCAAAAATAATTGAGACATACCCTTGCACGTGCTCTTAAGTTGTTTTCAAACAGTCTGCCTACATACCAAGTTGCTTATACTCTCATAGTACAGAGAACACCGCTTTTATGTTACAGTCCTGAAATAATTGCGATGACCAGACAATGCAAAAAAATATCCCCACACAACATATAAGTCATGGGCTGCTGCACGAAACTATGTCACATTATTTTGGACACCACATGGATATGGATTTTTGCTTTCGGTGCATTTGAATGCCCGGAGAGAGGATCTATCCATGAGATATACTTTCCATTGGGGATTGGTCTGGGCATTAACATAGGTCCGGGATACCTCAGGTTAATAAAAAAAACATATGAGTCAATATGTTTTATTGAATGCACGTTCAAAAAGAAAGGCCATGAAACAAATAACAGCATATAAAAGCATATTGGGAGATCAGATTTAATTTCTTAGCTACGAAAACTAAATAATAAAAATGTTAATATAGGTAGCTGAGTGTGGATAAAGCACTATTTCATTCATCCATCAAATCTAATTCATATTGCGTAATTCCGATTAGGTTCTTTTGTACTTTAAACATGACACCACTCTTTTGTTTTTCTCAGCTTCTCAATCTTTTTGCTGCATCTTTTCTATAATCTTTAGATTCTCTATCTTTGGAACATCATCAGCTATTTCCCTTTTCTTTGGGTTGGAAATTCATCTTGCTGCAAAAAAATGATGATAAAACTCTTGATTGTAGGTTACTTAGGAATAATTTGTGTTCATTACTTATGAAAAAGGCAAGATGACTAAGTATAACCATTGGTTCCTTGGTCATTCTCTTGATAAAAACAGTCCTATGTTGTTTCTTCTGCAGGAACTTATTCAATTTAGAAATATCATATACATGACTAAAAACAAAAACAATAAGATACTGCAGAATGTACATGTACATTCATACAAGTACCCGAGGACACTCAAATATCCAAACACCAAGCCAAAACTCGGATATGCTAATAGCAGGATTTGCTTACACTTGTTTCTCCTATCATGTTGATTCAAGATGAAGAAAAAGAGCACAATTATATCAACACTTTGGTCTCAATCACATACACAAAGATGTTGGCGAACACTTATATTATGAAAAATTATCAATGAACGGCTCATAAGACGTTCAAAAATTACTATTGAAAGAGGCTCCTACATTCACTTGAATTAATCTCTTGCATCAATTTTACTTTCAGGTGTGACACTTGGTTTTGGTTTTCCTTTACTTCTCTTGCTTCTATTTCAAAGCACTGATCAGATTCGTGCACTTTAAGCAGAACATGTCCATGTTTGGTAATACTTTTCTTGATGTTCTTAGATTTTTCCCACACTTTCTTGAACACTTTATTTGCTCCATTCCCTACATCCTTTTCTTCCTCTGCTCCTGACTCATTCAACCTTGCGTGATACATATCTGATGTGCTCCTCGCATCTGTTTTTACCACATTGACAAAACCCCAGTCCAGTTCATGTTTTTGTTTTCACTCTTTAAGTTAGAATATAGATAATATGACGAGGAGATTAGTTTAGAAATTACCTTATAGCATCTCCTTGCTCTGTTTCACTCTGAACGTAAAGATTCGTCTTATATCATCAGTCTTCAAGAGAACCACAACAGTTTACTACAGAAAATGAGAACCACGCACTACTCATTTTCCCCCTTCAATAACGCCTTCTTTGCATGTTATCACATAATTTCCCTGCAAGAAGTGTTAGTCCATTTGCATGCATAATATCGTATTTAGGTAGAACGGGTAAAAAATAGCCAAACGCTAGGCATTCTAAACCAATCAGTAACTGGTATTATGTACACCAATTTATAAGATGTCATTATTTAATAAAGAAAATCAAGAAGTTATCGATGCTAAATAGCCATCAGAATATTATAATGTAGAAACAACAAAAATGCAAAAAAAAAAAAAAGAGGTTAAAATAATATGAAGCTGAACTCTTGACTTTTTGAATAAACACAGATTTACATACAGAAAGTATAAACAAAAATGGAATCTTTTTTTTTTTTGCTTAGAAAACAAAGAGAAGAATCTGAAAAAGGAAAGAAACAGTGAAGATTTCATACACAAGCCAAAATGCTACATAAAGCTATCATACGGCGGCTCTGAGGGCTCCTCTTGCTGCTTCTCGTCTCAGCTCATTTTGTTTCCCACTGCCTCGGAAGTACATATACACTTGCTGCTCAAACCAAAAGAAAAAACAAAAAAAAAACGATTTGAGATTATAAACACTGTTAAAAAAGCAGATAGGTAGATAGATAAAGTAGTGACTGGGAGTTGAATAGAGAGAGACCTGAATAACCCAGATGCTGACCACTGATTCGAGGCAGAAAAGCCCAAACCCAATGAAGTAGAATATCTGTAGACAAAGAAACAATAAAGAGATCATGTTTGATGCTTTTATCTCCAGATTTGTTTTAAGATCATCAAAGGGTGAATGCTTACCCCAACCAATGTATTACCGCTTAAGACATCTACTGCAGGTAAGATCCCACTGTTACATGAAAAAAATCGATTGTAAGAATAATTTTTCAAGAACCATAACTACCTTAAGCAACTGCACCTACATGCGAGTGTAATTTGGAGTTTTTAATAAAAAATAGGAATCAAAACTTGTCTTTGCGTTGATAATATACCAAAAGCAATGACAAAATAAACTTCAAATGTTGAGGAAATGTTTTTTTTTTTTAAAGAAAACTTACGCAAGAGATTTGCCTTTGAAGACAACAGGTGGAGCAACGGCAGCAAAGACACAGAAAGCAATGTGGAGCTGAAGCAAGAAGAAGGTTTCAGATTTCATATTACCCAGAAAAAAAGAAGGTAAATAACATCATATAAGCTAATCGTCGCTCACCATATAGAACATGAAAAACCATCCAAAGCTCAATGCACTATCAGTTCTGCATACATTTAACAAAAACATATGAAAAGCGAAGTAACAAAAATACTAAAACTCAGAACTATGAAATTAGAGAACTCCAAACCTGAAGGCACGGTAGAGGGGACGATACCATAACACATAGCCTCCTGGGACACCGGCTATGAAGTAAATAAGGGCAAGAAGCCATATCGTCACTCCTGAACAAAAACAACCCATGTAAGTTAACTATGCAGTAATGAGGAAACTTGAGATAAGACAAACCTTCTCCCTTGATCCAAGCTGTAGTAATGGCAATAATATTCCAGAATAGACAAAGAACCAACCCTGCCGAAGAAAGAACCACTTCATAAATGTTTCAACAGAAGGAATAAGGGCAGAGAAGAATGAAAATGTCAAAAAGGAGGAAGGACTACTTATCATAAGAATTGGAAAAGTAGGAAAGCAAGAAACGTACCCAAATAGGTTGCAAAGGCAACATACTGCAGCCTTTGGAGATGAACAGGAATTTCATTTGCAATGTCATGGTGGATAAGTGGGAAGATAGGCGGCCAGTTTTTCACTTCAATAGTTATTCCAGCTGCATAGAGAGAGAGAGAGAGAGAGAGAGAGAAAAGAAAACAGTTAAAAGTGTAACTAGTCGACTAGACTTTTTTGTAAGAAAAAGTACCTCGTGCAGCAGCATCTTCTTTCCGTTTCACCTCCTACATCGAACCAAAAGAAGATAAAAACGCATTCAAAAGAGCAACAATGCTGCGGGGCTAGGTAATGCAAAAGTTTAGACATTTGATAATAGCACCAAGAATTTGTATGCATATTGATGCCAAAGGCTGTAACTTGAACAGCTTAAAAACAATTCAAGAACCGAGAGGAAACGCGTAAACAAGAAAAGAGCTAAAGAAGAAGACACAGTTGAGCAGCATCCATGATTTATTAACACTAGTTTTAGCAGATAAAAATACCTGCTCCCTTCGTCTTAGGTCAGCTTCTTTGGCTTGAAGTTCCTTTTCTTTCTTCTTCAAATTCTAAAATTTTCCCAAACTAATCACAAGATCCACAAAAACACATATATATAACTGATGTAACCAACCTGTGAAGCGGATCGGTCACTGTCAAGAGGAATGTCAACGGTTCGACCATAATCGAAACCAACAGGCTCTGGAGGCAAAGGCGAGAGTCTTGAGTTCGATGCAGCCGGAACACTCCCAGTATTATTATTCTATATTTGATTCCAAAATCAATTTTGCTTAACGAAAACCTTTTTGATTAATCATCCTAATTCCGATACGAGAGCGCGATTAATCCCACAAATAAGTTAATCTGAAGTGAAGAAAGCTTACAGCGAAAGGATTGACTTCTTCTTCCTCCGCGAATGGATTCCGATCATACTGATTAGCCATGGCTTCAGGATGATTAGAGCTTCAGAAGACTTTGAAATCGATTTTTAGATCTTACCACACGGACCGAGAACTAGCCAAATACTATAGTTTATTTTTCCTTTTTTTTTTCTTACAACACAAAAGCGCGTCTTATTAATAATTTATATTTGAATATTTCGTTTATTATTTTGTTAAATATCTTTTGATCATCTCTTTAAGTACTGTCATCAGCAACGTAAGCAAAAAATTAAGTATAATAGCTTCTTCTTTTTTAAATATTACTCCCTCTCTTTCAAAATATTTGAAGTTTTAAGATAGTGCACAAAAATTAAAAAAAACTTCTTTTTTATTTTTAAAATATGATAAAAATATAAATTAAAAACCATTTTAACCAATTACAAAATAGACTATAAAATATCATTGGTTACAATAAAATTAAAAATTACATTGAAATATAAAAACATCATCTATTTTAAAACATAAAAAAACTTCCTTAAGCATCATTTATTTTCAACAGTTTGAAATTTCTAAAGAGAGAGAAATGACATGGAAAAAATAGAAACTTTGGTCAATGGATCTTGTCTGCTGCTAAGAACCTTGGAAAATTGTCTTAAAAGTTTTTAGAAAATAAAAACGAGATTAAACCACTAAATCAAATTTGATTAGCATTTCCGAATTATTACAAAACCATTAGTTTTGTTTTCTCTGTTTTTCACCAGATTTTATTTGGAAACTTTCAAGTTTCACAATGAGGAAACAAAAATGCATCCGCCTTCGCTACATAAAACAAACTCAAAACGAATTTGATGAAACAAAAATGTTTTCACATCTCAAAAACAAGTAGATATATTTTTTTAATACAATCTTTCTAATCTTATAAAAATGATTGAATGTTTAGTGTGATATTACCTCAAGTTTATATAGAGGAAAAAACAAATACTTGAATCCTTATCCTAAATTTTTATAGGAGCCCCAATTTAATATGAACTTTTTTCAAGAAAAAAACATGCTCAATCAATTAGGGAAATAATCAAAGATAAAGAGAGACTGAGCCACATATAAAGAAGATAATAAAAACTACACTAATCAAAGAGAATGATGATTAACTATTTAACAAGGAGCAAAACCTTTTTTCTATATGTTATCTGATTTTTTAAAAGAAAAACTGCATGTGATTATTTTCTAGTCTCTTCAGCTTGGCTCTGCAATAAACTTGAAATCACACTACTCCGCTTAAATCTCCGATTATTGCTGACACGATTCCTGGTCGATGAAGACCGGTCGATCCAGTTCTTGTCTTCCTCAACCGCTCGGTTCCATCGTTCTTTAAAAGTTCGAAGCTCCCATGTTGACTGCCTCCGTATCTGCTCATCAAAACACACACGAAGATTACACATTCCCGCTCTCGAGGAGGCAAAGGCAACATATTCATCATCTGGTAACAATAAATAAGAGAACTCACCTCTGTTCTTGAATCAAAAGTTGCAGAACCGCGTCTCTGTATAATAAAGAAAAAGTAACCGAAGTAATGATATTTCTGTTTGTTTTACAGTCTAAGAAATGAGAATTTAGATGCTGAAACAGCGCTTACCCTTGTGACTCCGCTGCGAGCTGAGTTCTGTGGAAATAAAGAAAAAGATCATTTGTTAAAATGTCGTGTATATACAAGGAAGAATATTGTGGGGGAAGTAGAGGAGGAGGATATATATTACCTTCTTCTCGGGATAACCACTTCCACCTAGAGTTTGAATGCCTTGATGGAATATATATTCACTGTCCACTATCCCTACTTTCTTGCTACGGTCACCCTATTAACAAACAGACTCATGTAGATAAAGAATGCCTTAACAAAACAGACTCATATAGATAAAGAATGCCATTGGTGAATGATGTCTCAAGGGTCTTTTAGAAAGATAACTGGATTTTACCTGAGCACAGTACCCAAGTTTCATATCCATTCCCCACCCATGAACCAGATCATTCTACAAACCATGAGAAATCAGCAATAAGTTGGATACAATCTAATCAAAACTATGGTTTAACGGTGTTACAAAAGATTTAGCTAAAGCACAAGTTAAAGAACAGATCATCTACTTGTATTAGATTCCAAGTGCAAAACCATGCAGATCTTGAAAACACTGGAGCCATTCCTTCAACAAATCTGGAAACACACACAAAGAAAAATAGACAAACAACAATGAGAGAAGGTGGGAGTAATGGTTGTAGAGATGTCTTAAAACTTTATGTCACTTAAAGAAATATTACCCGGTGCATGGAGGCCCTTCACTAGTATTTGAGCACTTCATATTGCCTCTACTATCATAAACTCGTCTGCGGTTTTGGTAACCAATTTGGTTTAAGTAACAAAACATCAAGAGAAGGCCTTAACAACTAGGAACTCACTCACCTATGAAATACATTTGTTCTAGACCGGACTGTGATTCTATGGTGAACTTCGGTTGAGTTTGGGTGCAGGGCCGGTTGAGAGATCTCAAGTCCTGCTGTTTTAACTATCTTCAAGTATCTGCAGAGATAAAAAGAGTGTTTTAGGAACTAATAATAATTCACCTTTATGAGTTGTAGCTTTACCAGTGAAGGAAATGGAATATTACTTTTGAGGGTTGAAGTTCTCAACTCCAAGATCTTCATCCCAAAGGAAAACATAATCGTAAATGGAGACGATATCAGGATGGAGAAACCGTTTCGCAAACCACCTGAGAGTACAAACCAAATCTTGTTCCACTATAAGAAATCACAGACACATAAGATTCTATATTGAACACAATCATTATGAGTACCATTTTGTCTGGTTATGAGCAACAATGTGTATGGCTTTAGAGCTCCACTCCAGATCCCACCATTGATCCATGTTTCCGTCATAATGAAACAGAATCACAGTGAAATTCGCCGGAAGAAACTGAATACAAGAAACAAAAACAAACATTAATAGGCCTAATCTCTTCGCCGCCATAAGCAAATTCACTACACACACACAAAGCATGCTTACCTTCTGTACAACAGCGTCCACATTATCCTTTTGTTTAAGTCCTACCGGCATTGCCAACAAGTTGCGGTTCGTCAATTCACCTCCCTGTTATTAAAACAACAACCATTCATCAGAAATTCCTCTAGCGACATTTATATTTGATTCTTCATTAGCTAACTGAAGAAAAATCTAACCTTTGACCTCAAACTAGTACTTGACCAAAGAGGCTTTAACTCCAAATCTGATCTAGGCTGTATGATACCAAAAGGCAAACCTTTCAACTTCTCACTCACCGGTTCAGATTCCTTAACAAGATCAAATCAGAATCAAAACTTTGGACCGGCAATGCATAAACATTAGAAAGAAAGAGGAGGAGGGGGTAGAAATAATGTTACCTTTGCCATCTCAAAGGGGTAATCTGTTTCTTCTATCTGAGCAACACATGTACCAAAACAAGAGAAAGTTACTTGAATTGTCACTCATAACAAAAGAAGAAGAAAAAAAAATATATATATATATATATGTGACCACATAAATTACCTGTGTCTGTTGATACTGGATATTAGTGGTCTTATACCAAAAGATCAAAAGAAGTGTACACATGAGAGCCATGACCGGTTTCATTTTCCAAGATGACTTGCCCTGCAAAAGCTTTCCCACATCAAAATTCAAAAGTCTAAAACATCATATAGACCCGTCAATCACGCAGACATCATCACCGAGTAACACAAAACCAAAAAAGAAGGAAGCTTTTACCCCTTCTTGAGGGTTGTTTCTTCTCTTAACAAGTGACTTCCATGATTTAATAGACGGTAAATCATGCTCCATTATCTATTTTATTATTCACCGACCTACACACAAAGCAAAAGTTAATTTATTTCCATACAGAAACAAAGTCATTTCAAGTAATAAGAAAAACTCACCAAGAGCCAACCACAGTCCTTGTGTCCCCTTGACAAGGAGAAAATCAAATAGCTCTCTCTACAAGAATAGATACCAAAATCTCAGTTCTCTATAGGCTGATCTAGGCACATGTTACAAACATACAAAATTTTCAGAATCAGACGCTCCTGCTACCTAATGATCTTTCAGAGAAAATAAAAATGGAAACTTTTCTCAAAAACCATCAATGAGACAATATTTTCGGAAACTAGGAGGTGATAGATAACACAGCTCAAAGAAAGAAACAGAGATAACACAATCACTCTCCCAGAAACTGACCAACACAATCTGAGCCACTGTGAAAGCGAAACTCCTACGGAATCGAATAGAAAACGATGAGTTTTTATTTAAAATAATAAAATTTATTATAATTTTCTTTTTCAGATCTAGTGGAAGTAAACTCAAAACTGACGATGATATGGGCAATGAGAAAATAATTTTTTTTTTTTTTTAAAGCTTTGCTTCGGTTACACATTAATAATCAATTAATAAACATGGTCATCAAAGCTTTTGTTGTTTAGACGGTGCATTTAATTTCGAAGATGGGATCTTTTAACTACAGAAGACAACATCATTAGACAAAAACGAAAGAAACGTAATAGAGATTCTTCGTCACTAAGAACATCAAAGAAAGGAGTGGAAACAAAAACCTTGAAAAGGAGAAATCTGAAGATTACAGATTGCAGAATCACTGTGATGAAGCTCGTTAATGGCACCAAGAAGATAGCTTTAGAGATGATAGATAGAGAGATGTCTTTGCTTTTTAAACTGGGATTTTTCCACCAGAACAGATTTCTAGAATCGATCGAAACCAAACCCAACAACAAACTTTTCTAAAAGCGGAATCGAATAGACGACAACAAAATAAAAAAGGAAAAAGCTTTGGTGGTGGAGTGACTCGTGTCATCTCTCTCCTAATTATTTATAAAAAAAAATATAAATTTAATCATCATATTTTAAGAGTTGGATTCTGGGACCGAATATGGGATTTGGAAGAATAATTTGATAGAATTGAAATAAAATTAAAAAAAATGCATTTTCCGTGTCTTGCGTTTACTCAATTATTTAACAACTTCAATAAGAGACGGAACATAAGTGTCTTTGGTTTGCTCCTAAAGCAACTCCAAATGCTTTCTTTCTTCTACTTTCTCGAGTTGTTCAACTAGAACATGACTTCTTTGCCTAACTCGATTTTTGATTGGCTTTTGTTTTCCGGTTTTGCCAATGTTTATTTAACTCAAGATGTCTAACCCTTTAAACCAAAGTAAAACCATCTTTGGCTTAATTGTATGACAGACTAAAATTACTGCTTGAGAAAGTATGCCTATTTTAAACCGAAGTAAATCATTTTCGATTTCTTTTCTTGTTTTTTGTCTCACGAATCAGACGTAACTAAGGCTCCAAGGACTGAAGCGACTAAAGAATCTACAACCGGGTCTCAACCAATTGATGAGATTCAAGTAAGAGCAGAGTTTTGGGGAGAAAGAGACATGCCGCAGCAAAAGTACAGGATCGTGTTCTCCTGACCTTGTGTGAACCTATGAAAAAAACACTTTGACAATAGCAATATATACTATAAGCAGAAATTAAATGAGACAAAGACTTTTTACTAGGAAACCTCTTCGATGTGAAAAGAAAAACCTATGAGATCGTAGTCTATTCAAAAAAAGCTAGTATATAAATGTATATGAATACAACCATGTATTCCATGTTCAACAACCTGAACATAACATAGACTCTAACTACAAAGAATTATCTCCAACACAAGAACAAAACAAAATTTCAAAATTGGCAGCAATAAAATGACCTCTGCTCACTAGGATTCCGGAAAGAAAAGAGTAATTTCACCGTACAAATCCAATATGAACAAGTCAACAATACCTCTGCCAAGTTTCAACTCAATCAGAGAAGATCTTACTGTCGGATTGACCAAACACTTAAGACATCACTGCTAAAGAACTAAGACGGGCAACTTCACTAAACCCAGACAACATAAGATCCAACCGTTGAAATCCAAATCCTTTCAATGAAACTCTAACCCACTGAATGAAGAAGCTTTCCACAAAATATCAGCTTGATTAGAATCTGTTTGATCTTCCAAAACTTACCTTGACAAATTCAAAAGAATTATGTCTCTTTCTTTCTTTTTCTTTTTTTTGCCTTTTTGAGTCTAGCCACAAAAACTGAGTTAAAAGATTTACGTAGTGACTTACTAACCCTTAAGATCCAAGTATTAATCTTATGGACTAGTACTGATGGCTCATCTCCAAATTTGATTCTTTCCAACCAAACCCACTGGATTTTTTTCTATCTAAGAGGAACCCAACACATTGGAAGATGCGAAGGTAATTGGGGAACATAAACTCTTTGCATATTAACTAATTCAGAAATTAGCTCGATGTCATTTGTTTGTTTTCTAAAGCTAAACAAGAAAGTAAATGTGCAAAACAAATTAATATATAACAAGCATTAGACATAAATCCTTTTGCAGAGATTCAAATATGCAGAAATTTATGAATCAATAAGATTATCATTAAGCAACATTATGAAAGTTAAATCACTAGATTATATCAAATTCCTCCAAAAGCTTTACATCTCGGGGACCAACCGACCTTGATTTCAAGTGGTCGATCTTGTGTTATCTCGCAAATTTTCTTCTAGCCAGATGAACTAGTTTTCAACAAAATAAGCATAATACAAAAATGAGCTTAATCCATCATAGAAAATTTATCCTGCAAACATAGTAAAAAAAGAAGGTGGCCGTCAACAAAGGCGTAATGAGTGATTTTTTTTCTCTTATAAATACTATACCCAACGTTATTTCTTTTATTTATAAACCGAAAATTCTATAACATTTTTATAAATACTTATATATATTTGCTTGACATAATCACAAATTTATCACAATTTCTGTAAAAAGTATTTATACACACTATTTTGTATGCTGTAAAATATATAAATACACTAAAAATTTTATGTAAGATTTAGATACACAGAGAAACATATGTGGTTAATTTTATATTATTGATAATAATTTACATAATAAATTAATTAACAGTTAAGCACAAAAATTAAATTTCGTCTTATAAGTTTTTATAGAAATCAGTTAAATGAAATCATGCATTTTATTAAATGCTAATATTATAAATTTAAATAGTTATTTTTGTTATAATTTAATATTTTTAGAAAATGAAATATCAAATATAAATTTTCATATATATATATATATATATATATATATATATTATAAGACATTCATGTATGTTTTATCTTGTGTTTAGCTGGTTTTTCATATTTCAGGTTGTTTAATATATCTATATCCACACAAAAATTAATTTAAAAGATAAAAGTACATTTCTAACCTGTTTCTTTATAAATGTTCTAATATGTTAAAAATAATATATTTGAAGTTTAGACATGGAAAACTTATAACAAACATTAGAGAAAGTATTGCAAATACGTTATGACAAACAAAAATACTAACAATTATAATTTCATTGTATGTTGTAATTGTAATTAATATTTACATAATGTTTAAATTTTTATTGTTTTTGCTAAAATAGTAATATATATTTTTGTCAAATGACTATATAATAATATATATTGTTTATATATAAGAATTTGTATTTTTTTAGGTATTTAACTTATATATTATTTTTCAACATTTGGTTAAATATGATAATTCAGTAAATTAGTTTAACCAATTAGATCTATATTTATTCTGAATAATTTATTTGATATGTATCTGTTCTTCTTGATCTTCATTGTATGTTTGATCTATATATTGTGATATGTATTATCATTCCAATCTTAAATACATATACTTGACTCAAATTGTTTTTTTGAAAACAAAGGTTAAAAATTGGCTAGAATGATTTATAGGTTAGATTTACTAAAAATATATAAATCAATATATCCAGTTTAAAAAGTATTTTTTCAAAATTTTCATATTTGTACTTTGAAAATGATAGCGGAAAAGTTATATTTTAGCCGATTATAATAAAACTAGGTGTTTCGCCCGCTCATGCGGGCATTAACATTTTATAATTATTTATTAATACATTCGCTACTAATTAAAAAAATTTAATTATAAATTATTATTCATGTTTTCTTTTTAACCATTTATCATTTCTGTTTCATTTGATTTATTTACATATAATTCTTTTGAAAATTTCTTTATACACTATATTCATTAATAAATAAATAAATCTTAAAAATCACTCATTATTCTCTTTTTAATTATATAAAATTAAAGTTTTTACTTGATTTATATTTATATTTAAAAAAATATTTTCAGATAACGGCGCAACATATATAGGAATTATATATATATTTTTTAATATAATTTTGGATTTGATCATTTTTATTATTATTATTTTAATCACTTATAAAATAAAATAATTGAAATTATTTTTTGTAACTAATTTATATAATTTATTCATTAAGTATATAAACGATATTAACTAATCTAACTTTTAACGTAAGAGCTCGAATGAGAAAAATCAACTCGCAAATAATAGTATAGATTCAGGTTTTCTGATGTGATCATGGAAATCACCTAGGAATGGGAGCCTGAACCTGAACATGAGGAGCTTGTAGATGAGGATGCAACGTTGAAGAATGCTTTGAGACAAGAAGAATACATTGGTCTTGGCTGAAGCTTGTTCATCCAAGACGCCTTCACCATCATTCAAGTTACTACACCTTCAAGCTGATCATCATCTAGTCAAGTAGCTTGTGTGTGCTCTTTTTCCCTGCCTTTGGTTTTGTTCCACTAAGTTTTCCAAAGGAAGGTTTTAACGAGGCCACAAGTCTACTTCTCCTATCACCTAGATGATTGATCTCGGACCAACCACATATTTATCTTATGTTATATTTTTATTTAAGTTTTTGAGTCAAACATTAGTTTTTATTTCTATTTTAGAGTTGGCTTTGTGTCTTTTCCAAGAGGAACCCTCTTTTTACTCTTGTGTTTTCGAGATGTTGTGCATGTACAACCTTTTCTGTTATATATTATGGATGAAAATTAGTAATAAGACATCCATCTTTTATTCTAAAACTTGTTTTGTTCTTCTTAATCACTTCTGTCAAATTGCTTAAGTGTTGATGTGTAATATCCAACTTCTGGTGTGTAATATCCAGAGACTAAAGACTTCTAAATTGGTGTGTCATATCCAATCTGGCCGCCTAGGAGTATCGAGAGATCATCCATCTCTCTTATGTCACCATTTGATCCACTACTTTTGAGAAACTTGAGTTTTTTGATTCGTTTTTGCAAAGGATTATCCCATCTATTCCAGAGAGCATCCTAGGAGCACGTCATTTTCTCTAACAATTTAACGATAAGACATTATATATGAGATGTAACATTTTATATAAACAGTTAGTTTCACCAGTGATCTGATCAGAGAGTAAATCTATGCCTTCAGTATCAAATTGACCCACATATAAAACTAAGAAGATAAAATAAAGGCTTTATCTGCCTAACTACCAACAACATATGAAGTAACAAACACTTCAAATGAACAAAATCATCTCACTCTATTCCGCTTTCTCCCTGCCAATGCAGGAGAATCGTGTCCACCATTCACTTGTTTAGCATCTCTTCTTCTCCTCTCTACCGCCGTAACTTTCTTACTCGCCGCTGAGGATTTCACTGCAGCAACTGGTGAATCCGTAACAAGCCTTTTTCTACCACCGCCTGAAGTCGTCTTCACCGTATCCTGCTCAACCTTTTTAAGAGGGTATGCCCCGGTTCTTGGTTTTTTAACTCCCACGCTGGTTCGGACCGAAGGAGACTTAGATGTCAAAGCGGGAACTAGAACCTTGGTGCTTGTAGTAACGCTGCTGCTGCGATGAGGAGGATGATGATCTTCTGTCAAATAATGTCTAAGAGACTTGGTGACAATGTCTCTGAGGGACACAGCGGATTTGTGCTCCCGAGTGTTCTTAGAGTAAAAAATGGCTGCATTGTTCGCCAACAAAAGAAAGTCCATGAAAAGCTCTTTAGCTGAAGATATGGAACGACTGTTGATTCTTGATTTTATAGTGTCTAAGTCCATATGCCTCTGGACCAGTTTCTTGTACCTTGCCCTTTTCTGTTTATTACAAATCAAACACAAGACATCAAGCAGATGAGATGAAATGTATGGAGACTGTCATTCAATGATATTATCAATCAACCTGACTATCAAGCCGTCTTCGAAAGACAAGAGCACATTCGTTCTGTGAGATAGTGTTGTATATCTTCAGAATCTCTCCTGGTAAAGCCAAACCGTGGCCTCGGCTGCTAGTAGAAGCAGCTTCTTTACTCCTAGAATTGCTTGCAATGTCCACGTTAGAAGAATCCAACATATGGCTTTCCTCCACAGCGGTAACATCTTTACTGGCGCTGCAATCTTTTCTTTTTCTCTTTCCTCGTTTCTTTCTCATAATTGGAAGCACTTGTCCTCCTCCTCCTCCTACTCCGTACATGGACCGAAAGATGTCGCCGTGTAATAGATTATTCTTCTTGTCTTGCTCTTTAATTGCTTCTGACTTGGCCTGTGGCGGAGACCAGTTTGTTGTGGTGAGCTCTTGCTGTGTGAAACTACCAGCAGATGACAGGTCTTTGGATGTATCTTTGCTCGTGCATTCACCACCGCCTTCAGACTTGGGGGAAGGTGGTTCGAGGGATAATGTTCGGCTTGAATCATAATCATTGTTTTCATGACATTCATCATTGCTTTCTGATTTCAGACTCTCAAGCTTTGATTCCAACGACCTGAACTACAGAATATTAAAACATTTGCCAAGAAGTTGGGTGATATATAGAAACAAAGGGGGCTAACCCAATGGAGTCTTGGGATTTAAGTAAAGCTGCCTTAAGCTCAGCTACTCGTTTCTTCTTAACCTCTTCATACCAAGATCTACAAGAACAGCATAAACATAAAGACATTAAATTACTTGGTATCAGGTTAGAAAGACAAAAAAAAAGAGCAGATCATTACTTGCATCCCAAATAACGTTCACGCAAGTCCTTGTACTTAGCCTTGCATATCTGCAATATGATTAGGATTATTTAGCAAAGGTAAGAAGAGAAACAAGATTAGGATTAAGGTTACTCAGTCTACAAGAAGAGAAGAAGCACACGTGCGTCTTCTTCACCTTATTGTCTAATACGAATAAACCATCCTTTACTCTCTTTTTTTTTTTACACTAAACTTTTCTTGAGACACAAGTGATGGATCTATACCGACAAACAAACAGTGTTTTTTTCCTTTGATTAACAGTTCGTTAGAGTATATTTTTTTGTTCTTATGCTGACATTTGATCTCATCGAAGTATTGATAGTTTAAAGAGAGACCAAACCTCAGGTGTGAAAATTCCGGACATAGAATGAGAACGGAGTTCTTCGGAGACGACGGTCCAGTCGCCGGTTCCGTGACGGAGTACTGCGCCCCCGAGAAGAAGCTCCTCCCATGTTCCCCAATCGCTCTCCATCTCCATCTTCTTCGTCAACATCATCATAACCATCAATCAAATCAAAGTCGCGTGTAACCTACGCGCTCCTCGATTTTGAATAAAAAAATCTAATTAAACTACGCACCGCGGCGCACGTTAGCGCCTTTAACAATACCTCAGAAAAAATATAAATGAAAAAGATTTGGGACAGAGACAATTCAAGAAAAAAAAGACAAGGAATTTGGAAGAAGATGTCTCTAGCGGGTTTGTGTCGGAGGTTATTACACGAAAGCGGTTTTCCGACAAGAAATCGTGGGAATAATTAAATTCAAATTAGAACGAAAGGAAATTAAGAAAAATAATAAAATCGGAGGCGGGGAGAGAAAGGGTTGACGAAGGAGTCTGTGTCTATTTCTCTTTGCTCGATTTTCGTAAACGTAAAATTGATGGTTTTGTTTATTTAAACAAAAAAAATCAAAAGGCAAAGAAGATTGTTTGTTTTTGAACAAAGCCTTGGACTAGATTTATTTTCCTTTCTCTAAATAAAGTAAATTATTTAACAGAAATTTTATAGGGCAATTGTCTCGAAAAGTTTATTTTTTAAATTTTTATCATAAAAATAGCACTAAAAAAATAACCAAAATAAATCTTTTTATTTTGAAAATTTCAATATTTATTTTTCATTTTTAAAAATTTGAATCCATCTTTAAAAATCAATCTCTTAACTCTAAACCCTAAGTTAGATTAGTTAATCATATGGTTATAAATTCATATTTACCTTTCAATAAAAATTTTTTTGGTCATTTTCTTTATTGAAATGCTATTTTTGTGAAAATAAAGCTATCTAAAGGAATTTCTAAAAAAAATTTCTATTGTTTCTTTATTTATTCGTTTTTTTGTCATTACCACCACTTGCAGAATATGAATCTCCCCTCATGACTATATTCAGCAACCAAACTACTTTGATGAAAAAGTTATTTATTACATTTAAGAGTCGAGAATTAACTTTATAAAACTTACTGTTCATAATTTAATATATTCTTTAAACTTTGATTAGGTAAATATTAATTTGTACTTCCCGAAGAAGTTTCTTCGTACACTGTTAATGTCTTTCGTTACCTGTCTTGGAAGGCAGCCTAAAGGCCCTAAACTATTCAATAACAAGGACTATTATCACAAAACTTGAGTACTAACAACATAAAACATGTCATCGTCGCGTTTGGTAGATGACAAATATTTAACTAATCAACTTATTTAACCTCCACACGACCATTCCAAATGTAAGGTTCAAGTGGACCTAACGTAGATTACCAAATGAAAAGAAATATTCATATACCCGAAATCTCTTCTCATTACATCCACGTGGAGAGAGAGAGAGAGACAGAGAGAAACATTGTAACTTCCATTTCAGCTAAACACTTGTGAGTTACTGAATCACGAAACTGAAGCGCTACAACTTTAGTTCCAGACACAGATCCATTTACAGCATGTACTGATTTTTAGGGGGAGATTCTACGGGAAGGGCGATTCTATAGCAAAATTCTGCCACAAGAAACTGCGACTTCTCAGCCCAATCTTCAAAGCAACGGATGCCAAATCGCTGGAAGGAAGATGGAGACAGTTCTTGATAACATACATATTGCAAAACTCATGGAGAGAACACAGTTTCAAAATGATTCCGAGTGGTCTTGAATCTTGAACCTGGAGTTATGGTGTCTGAAGAACTAAGTTTAGTTCTTGAGCCTTTCTAGCTATGAGACCTCCTCTTCTGTAATATGAAAAATAGAACAAAAACAAGAGGGAACAAAATTACACAACCGAAGCAAACACCAACCATTAGATTTACTCTCCAACTAGACACGGCTGATTCAGTACTAGGTTTTAGATGTTTCTTTTACCTGGTGAGTAGTGGAAGGATCTTTTGAACCTTCTGCAATTCCGCAGAACAACTTTGGCAGATCTGTAATCTGCATTTTCTCAAATTTTTAACTTTCCGATAAAAGAGAATTAAGTGTGAAAGAAGGTAACGAGCGGAAATTACCTTTCTTCTGCATGAAGATCAACACCAACACTTCGTCTTGCTGAAACATTTGATTGTACAACTGCACCGAACACTGCTACTAATTTCAAGAGCATTTCCAAGGAGACACTTACAGGCCTATACAAAATTGAAATTTGAAATCACACGTGGTAAGACATTTTGCTTTCCTCTCTTAAATTAATTTTATATCTGAAACTCAAAGCAAACCATAGTCCAAGACAAAGAGAATATATAATTTACCTTTCAGTCCTGCTCCCCAATAAGCCTGTGAGGACAGGTGCTAATTGTGAAAACAGATCCAGCGTAAGAATCTCTGGTTTGTCTGTTAGAATACTGATCACATCTGCTTGAACCTGTTCCAGTTTAAGTGAGTCAGCATTTTCTAGACATTCAAGCATTAAAAGGACAGAGGCAAAAGTAATCTACTGGGATACTAACCGAGGGATCTGACAGCTTTTTCAATGCCATGATTGCGCCTTTAATATCGTTACGTACCCAAAAATGTCTTACAATCTGCACGTTTGTGTATATATCAACAACCGCTTAACCCACGCTAAAAAAATAGACTTATGAAAAAATCAAACAATAATAGGAAAAAAGAACAAGAGACAAAAAGAACAGAACAGGACACCTAAATTTTACCTGTAATTTTGTCAACCTTGATTGAAGAGTGTTTAAGACCTCATTATGAGTTTGCATTAACGTCTCACTGACGTCATCTTCATTCTCCCTCTCAGATATCCGAGGCTCTTCCTTCTGCACAAGCCAAACAAATCAAATACTTGTTATGTTCACATATCTTTCAACTTTGTCAGTCATCCTTGCAAATTCATATTTCTTGTGTAGCATCAGAGATTACAATTATAGAGCACGATACATTTCAAAGATAGAGAAAGTCATATATCTATTTGTTGCCCAAACTTATCAATTGAATGAAGCTTACCTGGTTCGAGATATCATAATCTGGTTGAGTTTGTGCTATATGCGCCTCATCCAGTGTCATATCAGCCACTTGATCAATTACTGAAGCTGTTGCCAGCGTTTGAGTTGGGCTAAATCGATGCCTGGATCTTATATGTGATGCATCAGATGTCACATTATTTGCTTGGTTGATTTTAGAAGGAATTGCACGAACAGGAGAGTTCCTAGCTGACCGTGTTAATGCAACTGGAGGTTCATAAGATGGAATATCATCTGCTTGACTGAGTTTCATAGGTATTACACGGGCTGGTGAAGTCCTAGCTGATCGTGTTGATTGTACAGGACGCTCGTCATGCGTCTTAGTTGTTTGATTGAGCATCACAGGCCTTATACGCGTTGAAGAACTCCTCAGTGGTCTTCTTGGTATTACATGAGGTTCATCAGGTTTCATGTTAGTTGACCGACTCCGATTGAGTATCAGAGGCGTAACTGGGGCTGGAGAAGTTGCTTGTCGTGTTGATGATACAGGAGATTCATCAGATGTCAAATTAGCAGCCGAACTCCTATCAGGCCGTGTTGATGTTACAGGAGGGTCATCAGATTTCATTTTTGTTGTCTGATTGAGTACCACAGGCATAACCGGGGATGGAGAAGACCTAGACTGTCGTGTTGATGTTACAGAAGACTCGTCAGATGTCAAATTAGCAGCCGGAGTCCTATCAGGTCCTGTTAATGTTACAGAAGGCACATCAGTTGACATGTTTGTGTCCCGACCAAGAACCACAGGCATTACTCTGGCTGGAATACTCCTAGGTCGTCGTGTTGCTACCACAGGAGCTTCAACTGTAGTCAAGTTAGTTGCCTCATCAAGTTTAACTGGCATAACTTGGGTAGGCGTTGTGCTAACTGCTGGTGTAGATGCTGATTTGGCCTCTTCCTCCACAGAGTTAGTGCTCTGAACTGTTGCTGCAATGGCTGCTTTATCTTCTTCTTCTGAAGGAGTAATTGTTTCTCTTCTCTCAAACCTCTCAACCAATGACCGTGTCCTCCCGGAAACAACTTTTACTGCAAACATAGCAATTCTTAATAAATCAATAACCAGATGATTTATATGCTACCAAAGAAAACAAAGAGAAAATTCTGAATGGCTAACCTCCTCTAACAACCTTCACAGAGTCTGATTCTTTGCTACCTCCAGGGGATTCGACGCCTGCACAGCAGAATATTTATGTCAATCACTTGCAAACTGACTGTAGCCCTAAACCAAGTAACTTGACCCAACCAAAAACGAAAAGTATGAAGCAATTCAGTTCTAAAAGTGGCAGAAATAGAGATTTAGCAACCTATACGCAAATGCTATTACTTCATATTTTTCAAGATTACGTTTCTTAGTAACTTCAAACCCGAAAGTAGCTCTTTTAGATTAATTTTCATTTGTGTTGTATGCTGTTTTTTTTATCTAGTAACTTGCACGTATTAAACAGATTACAAATAAAAGTCGAAGCCTAACACATCAAAGTTGCACAAATGTTAGCTTGACCCCACAAGTGGAAATGCCCATTAATTAGGCAGATCTGATTTAGAATAAGTAATTGATTACTTACCTTTCTGTTCATCACCAGCTTTCTCTGGCGTTAAAACTCGTTCTGGCTTGCTTAAAATGATCGCATCACTGGCATCCTCCTCAGTCGGGTTACACCCTCTGTCATCCGCAAGCTCTTTTGGCAAGTCTGCGTCTCTCGATTCCTCTAAACCACTTTGGTGACTATCTAAATTTTCAGAATCAACAGACACCGCCCATCTTTTCTCATTGTACTTAGTATTTGGTGATCTCTGCACGAGTGGCGGTTTCAGCAGCAAAGCTGAGACAAAATTGAAAGAGATTCCAATAAGATAGGATTATACTATCTGAAAGCTCAAATCTGGTGAAACTGAAGTGTGCATTGGGAGAACTTACATTTCGCTTCATCAGTTGGTGATTCTGGAAATAAAGCCTTTTCAAACTTGCTGGTTATACTCTTGATGATCGAATCACTGGCGTCAAATGGTTTTCTACCACTCCCTTCCGAATCAAGAACAGTCTTAGTATCCAGCGTTTTCTCACCGTCCGATCCGCTTTGTTTCGGAGTACTAGATTGAACAGCCACTGACTGCTTTGTTGGCGTTTTCCTAACATGAGCTGGTCTCAGTAGCATGCCTGGCTTCGTTTTTGAGAAAGTGATAGATTCCTTTCCTGAATCAGAAGAGTCTTTCCCAGTATCACCATGGACAATGAAAGACTTATCCCCTAGTTGTCCAGTAGATGTTGCATTGACTTTAGAAGTACTTAGTGATCCTGGCTTATCTGCAACAGTTGAATTTCCACCTGTGGCTTTGAAAAAAGAGAGAATATTAGACCAAATTTAATCATAAGCATACCGAAGTGAGAGACGTACATAATTACGCTGATGCAGCACACAAGCTGACACTAAAGACTGAAAATCACAATCCAGCTCACAATAGCTATGGCTATGAATAAACACATGCGGGAAAACATATGACTAGCTTTCTATCACTAGAACAGGTAAAATGGAGTCATTCTCCGTAAATATTCAATTGTAAATAAGCATTTAAGCACTGATTCGAATGGTAGTATGACAGTAAGTTGTAAGCTACCGTACAGAACTTTCCTACATCAGAATGTGATTGAGCTTGTCCTTTCAAGTAGGGTATGGCAGGTTTGTTTTAGGTTTTCATTTCAAAGAAAAAAAGTTAACATTCACTCACAGTCTATGTATATGTTTTTGATCTCTTTTGTCTCATAATCTGGAGATGAGCTACGCCTCAGACCATTCTTAACTCTCTCGGAAGACTGATCGTCCAGAACGCTGAGTACTTTCTCCACGCATTCTTTTTTATCCACAGATCCAATGCCATATGGTTCAATTTGCTGCTTACAATTAAGGACAAAAGAAAAAAGAGCGTAAGCCTTTGAAACTTTAATCACAAGTTTACATAACTTTCGAAAGGAATAGAGAATCACAAAAGCTGACATACTGATATATCAGAGACCCAAATCCCTACGGAATTTTGGTAGTATGAACAACCCATGAGCTTCCCTTCGCTGATGCATAAGTCACCAAGAGTTGACCATCCCATATCAACACTATCATGACAAACCACTGGCTCCCAAGAATAAACCTGAATTTATGAGCATTATCTATCAATGGCTCAATTCTTGAGATCTCTAAATATGGCACAGCTCATCAAAAAACAAAGACAAATCAAAACCTTTAAGCCATCATCCAAACCACAAAAAAGGGTTCGCCCATCTGGATGAAATTTGATTGAACGAACTCCAGTGTCCTGTCAAACAAATAAAAGCAAATGCAAAGAAAAAGATCGTTAGTCAAAAATTTCAAGACCAAGAAACTTTCTGATAGATTCTCTTGAAACATTAAAACTCTCCTAACAGATTAGTTACCTCTGGTCGGGTAGACCCAATCAATTCAAACGTTTCCAAATCCCAGAACTTTACAGTCCTGTCAGCCGAACCTGAATAATGTAATCACAAGACCTCAATATAAAACTTGTGAACAGAGAAGGATCGATAGTTAAACAACCAACAGAAAGCTGCCGCCAAATTACCACTAAAATGCCTAAAATTGAAGAATTCAGACTAACCAGTAGCTAGGAGGAACTCAAGTGGGTGGAAGTCCAGTGAACGGATAGATCCTTCATGAAACTTAAAATCATGTATAAGTTTTCCAGCAGTCAAATCCCATACCTATAGGATACGATCAATAGTATATTGTTAAAAGAACACATGTATGAGCACAAGAACAACAATGCAGTTCTTACCTTTACAGCATTGTCAAGTCCTCCTGTCACTACCCAACGACCATCGGGACTAAATTTGATAGTGTTGATGTCACGAGTATGCCCCTTGTAGGTCTGTATGCACCCCTTCTTCCTGATGTCCCAAATCTTCAGATTCGTGTCGTTTGATCCGGATGCCAAAAATTCACCAAATGGATGAAACTCAACAGCAGAACAACTGGATCTATGTCCAGTAAAAGCTCGAACCACTACACTTCAAGAGCAAGAGTCAAAAATGGTAGACCTCATTATTCTAAAGTAAAGGATAGATATGCTCAAAAGAAAAGACCGATAGTCCACATCTACAATAACTCAACCGGTATCTTGTACGTGCCCATTCAACTGAACTAGCTCAAGCCATATAAGGAGCAACAAAAGCAGAAAATGAATCAACTAACTCTTTGCTTCTTCGAGATCCCACAGCTTGATCAGACCCGAAGAAGCTCCACCAAGAACCAAAACTTCAGCCGAGTCAAAAGCTAGTGAATCCACTGCACTAGTATGTCCACACAAACTCTGCAAAATAAGAACATAGCATCATTCTTCTAACCAAAAATACAGTCTGTTGTTATTAGAAACAAAAAAATCATGGTAGTCAAACTAGTTACAAAATCATTTTGATACGTTCAGTTAGAGCAGAATAAAACAAAATCTTAGAGAAGGGAGAAAATGTGAAAAGTTACCATTAAAGAAGTAGGCTTGCCGATGGCCCAAAGGTTGACCTTGTAATCATCACCGCCAGTAATAAGTAGCCGTGACGTCTTTTTTCCGATGCTCAGGCAATTTACATTTGCAGAATGTGCCAAAAACTCCTCTAAGTCCCCAAATCACGTCAAGTTTTAAACAATGTCTACACAAGAACAGATCAAACAGCCTTTTTGAAGCAAAACATATAGCATTCTGTCATAACCCAGAGAGTGATAAAATAAAACACATTTAATAGAATAATTTTGCTTTTCTACCATATACTATAGATTTGGTTAAGCAGACAATTAATTATTGAAATGCTGACTAAAAACTGAAGCTCATCAACACCATTTTATCAACTAACAAAAACTAGAAATGGGTTCTTTGGAGTTTATAAATTCACTGATAAAAAGAAGAGCTAAAATCAATTGTTTTATTCTTAAAATAAAAAAAAAACATCAACAAAATCGCCATCAAGAGAACTATTAAGGATACGCAGCTTATATCCACGCTTCGCCATGTTCTACTCGATTTTCCTGCAAATCCGTGGGAAATATAAAAATCTGAATCCAGAATCGAATCTGCAGCTTCCGAAATCGATCGAAAAAGGTGAATCGGAGCTGCGAAAATCCGAATTGTCACTACACGACAGAGCTCAAGATTTTGAAGAGATTCAAAGGGATAATAAACATGGAGAGGAGGAGGTTGCTTCCCGTTGCGATTTCGAAATCCAAACGGGATAAAGAATCTGATTCACGGGAAAAGGAAACGTAGGCAATCAGATTCAAACAGTGACACGGAGCAGAAGGAAAGAGGAAGAAAATGGTAAAGCGACGAACAAGTTTTTTCTTTTTCTCAGAATTTCACATTTTATTTAAGTTATTTATCTATCGGTCGGTCGGTCGTTTTAATTTTTAAAATTTTAAATTATTTAGCCATTTTCCTTGGACAGTGGACCTGCACTGTAGTTCCTTCGTCCCTCGTTTTTCTCAATTCTGACGAAAATACCCTTTGTCTGGCCACTGAATTGTTGAGGTTACGGAAACACCCTTGCTCTCAACTGACTCTACTGGTTTCAGTTTTCCCCAACTCCATCGAAATTAAACTATTTGAGTCTTTATTATTTTACTATATCGGAAATATTATTGGATAGCTGAGGGGACACGTCATCGTCTCTTCGTTTTGTTTGTTTCTCGAGACATTGTCGACCTTAGCACATTTCTAACCTCATTATATTTTGAAATATTTACTCTCACAGACACATTATAAGTTTCTTAGACACTTTCTCATTGATACACAATTTATGAGTATTGAATGGCCAATATACTTTCTCAACCATATCTCTCTCTCCTTGCTTTCAAAACCAAGTTTTTTTTTTTCAACTTTCGAAAACCTTATCTCATCGGTTTACCTTTTTCTATTTCTAATTCCTAATCTTAATTCTCCTTACTTCCTATCGACAAGGTGACGAGGCTCAGTCCATGGAAAAATGGGTGAGGGTAGAGGACGTGATCGTGGATACCGCAGTGGAGGCGGTTGTGGATACGAAAGAGATTGTGGTGGAAGACGTGAAGATGGTGGAGATGGATACAGTGGAGGTCCGCCGTGGCAGCCGTCTGGAGTCTTCGTCGTCGCTTCCGTTGCAGAGAGAAAGCTCTAGAAGCAACAATGGTCAAATTACTCTATTTTATACATATGGTCCTTCTGTTTTTGGATTTTTGCAATTTGACCCCAGCATTTTTTAATTTGCTTATAAATCCTCTTGTTTTTGTCCCAAACTTTTAATTATTTACTTTAACCCGTAACAATAATTTTTTTATCAACTCATATCCACACTTTTTATGCCCATTAAAAATTATTTAATAAAATATCAAAAATATATATATGGATACAAATATATTTTGTCTACAAAAACTTGTCCACAAAAATTTTATAACATTTTCTTATCCACATAAGCTGTGTCCACTGAATCGTGTCCACAAAAAAAGCTTAATCCCTTTCTCTCTTATAAAAGGTTACAATACGTTCTCTATATGGATTATCTTGACAAACAACACAAATCCTAGATAAATTAACTTCAAACAAGAGCTTCGTCTACAATAACATGTTCACAAACAGTCATAGTTACACAACTATAATTGTAAGAGTTTGTCCATAAGAACACGTCCACCACAAACTTGTTTATAAAAATACATTCATGTGACTCTTGTCCACAACATATATATCCATCTGAAAACTGTCCACAATGTTAATATATGTACCAAACTAAAAAAAAAATTGAAGTATTATAATATATATACATATGGATGTCAAAATAAAAAGAAAAAATATTTTATTTTAATGTCTATATTTTTTATATATTTACATATTGAAAGTATTAAATAATGATGAATAAAAGGTGATGAGGGAACTTTAGTCATTAAAAAATCACTATGAAACTAATCCTAAACTGTTGGATTTTCTTATAGGAAAACCTATCTAACAGCCGAGAGTAATTCATTACACTCCATACAACTAACTAGTCTTGTTATAAATATTCAATTTATTGTAAACATCCATAAACCAATTTCCTTCTAGTTAACTATCTCAAACCAAGCTTTTTCTCTTTAGTCAAAAGCAAGGCTATTTTGGTCTGAAAATATCACACCGTACAAGAGAAAGTGTGTCAAATAGTATTTGTGTCTTCAGACGTAAAGGAAAGACAGAATGTGTCTTTTAACAGAATGTGTCTTTTAAGGTAAGTTTCTCTTATATTTTCACTTTAAAATAGAGTTTACAATAAAAGTGCTATAATAGTACTCTATTTTTTTATTGTATAATAGAGTAAAAAATGAGTTTACTCTATATATAGAGTAAGTTATTATTTTTTTGTTCGTAACTCTATTTTCCACTCTAAAATAGAGTACTATTGAAGTATAACTCAACTCTAATATAGAGTTACACTATTTTAGAATGAAAAATAAAATGAGCCGAGATGGTCTTATAAATTATAAATAAGGTGATTATGCATATTTTTTCTGATCAGCCGGTTTATTATATAGTGAGAAATAGAATATGTATATTGTCTGAATGCGGAGAGTGGAGGCTCTCTCTCTCTCCTCTCTCAAGAGAGAGAATTCTCTCTTTTTATCGAACTCAGATTTTTCGAAGCGAAGATGAGATTTGCCCTATTTTTTTGATGTAGATTGATTTTCAATCAAAAAATGAATTTTATGTTTCGTTTTGGCTAATCTCTTTTTCCTGTTAAAGAATCAATTTCGCTTTGGGTGATTTTTGTTGTGTATTTTCAAAACTTGGTTGCGTTGATCTTCATGTTCTTCAAGTTTTATACTTTCCTAACCTGGTTTTGAAATCAAATAAATTCAAGTTGAGTTTTTCTCCTTCCGCGTTGATATGTTTACACTGGTGGATTGGGAGGCTGGATTTCTCTTTGTTAGACAAGCTCGGCTCTTGAATCGGAAGTGGTATCAAGCTTTGCTCATGTTCATGCGTAGTCTCCACGAAGATCAAAAAATAAGATTTGGATCATGCTTCAGAGGTCCATGACATATACTATATGAGTCGGAGCTGCCATAAGGGTTAGTGTTCTGACAAGTTTCAATCATTTTCTTCTAAAGCTCTTCCCTAGGATCAAATCTAAGAACTAGAGAAGAAGATCTTGCAATTGACGGAGATTGAAGGTGGACAAACATGCAAGAGCTACAAGTTCGAGATGGAGATTGTTGGCTTTCCGGCGAAGATTCCGGCACTGCTTTCTTTGATCTCGTTTGAAGAAACGCAGACACGCATCAACCACGTGTCAACCATGCTTTCATTATTATCTGTTAGTTGTATGGGCTTTGTTTCGGGTCAAATTTTATAGTTGGGTTTGTTTCTAAATTACCCTTTGGGCTTTGTTTAATAAAACGAAAAAATTGACAAAAAAAATTATATAGTGAGAAATAACATAAAAATAGAATTAATGAGCTATTTCCTGACAAAAACTTTTGTAAAACATCATATATCTCTCCAACTATTATCTCATTGTATTTATTTCCAAATAAAATATGTTGATTTTATTTTCCTACAATATTAAAATTTCAGATTTATATTGTTCGAAATTAAAAATATTATAAAAGTGACTTATATTGGTTTACTGTTTTAAAACAAACCGGAAATCATTTTAAACAACAATTAACCAAATTAAGACCCGACTAAAACCTAAAACATTAAATAAAACTAAAAACAACCAGTTTTAGAACCAAACTCGATTAAAATTATTAAATCATTTCAACGATCTTGAATTTGATGTTTGAGTCTCTTAATTTGGTCAGAGAAGATGTCTCCACCCAATTCT
>NC_027748.1:28498213-28504053 GCF_000695525.1 Brassica oleracea var. oleracea | reverse complement strand
AACTCCGATTGAGACGAAACGAAAAGCGTTTCAATGAGGATTCAAAAAAGAACCCAAAGGAAGACCTTTCTGAGGCCTGACAGGTCGCTATGTGTGCGTGCTCGGTCGCTACGTAGCGACCGAGCTGTGTGCGTGCTCGGGTAATCGATTTGTTGCGCTTCCTTTTTTCGCGATTAACCTAGGGGTTTTCTGCGGTTTTTGGGAGAACAAGTTTTACCTTCCAAAATGTTTTCGGAAAACGTGTTTTGGTAAAACCCTTACGCATTGAGATTTCTTTTGTTCGGTAATGAGCCAAACTTACGGGGTTTGACAAGATTGATCGTTTCCCTTTATGTTTAAAAAGAGAAATCGCGAGCTCGTTTCATTGCACTTCCTGTGACGAAAAGTCACAGCAAGGTTTATGATTTTCTCAAGAACTGTGGCGTTTGCGTAGGCGTTGGCCGTAGGCGCAGTGGCGGCTGGAATTTTCTTACCAGCGTTGTTGCGAACAGCGATTTTCTCTTTCGTATTTCAA
Source organism: Brassica oleracea var. oleracea (assembly GCF_000695525.1). Lineage (NCBI taxonomy): Eukaryota > Viridiplantae > Streptophyta > Magnoliopsida > Brassicales > Brassicaceae > Brassica > Brassica oleracea. Next base: position 28,503,539 of record NC_027748.1, on the reverse strand, counting down.
TACATTGTTTTGATCTTGCGTTTTGCGGCTATGAGTTAGAGTAATCCATACCCCCCTCCTTCTAGCGCCAAACTGTGGGAACAGAAATTTGCACCGTCGATTTCCCTTTAAATTAGGAAAGTTAGGAAAACCCTAATTTCCCAGAGGTCCCAGATATCTGTTAAACCACGCGCCAAGCAATCAGAACACACAATTAAAGACGAAAAGAAATAAGAAATCGTAAAACAGAGCAAAAGGAGTTTTATTCCGAATCCGCGTATGAGCGTTACAACAAGGTAGAAGCCTTGGCTATGAGAGCTATCGGCGAGATTCATAGTTCTAACATCCTTAGACTGCAAAACCTAGTTGAGTCGCAGCTCGAAATAACAAAAACGGAAAGTTGCCTAATTGCTCTAAATGCTAAGTTTTCTCTGAGAAAAATCCTTTTCCATGCCTCTCGCCTGGGACTCCTTATATACTGGCTCCAAGGTCGGTTTACGTTTTTACCCTTCTGCCCTTAAGCCGCAATAGCATAAAAAATGAGATATTCCATTTTTTCTAATCTTCGTAATTATCTTCAAAATTTCGTATTTATCCGCGGAAAATTGACATTTAGCTTTCCTTGCAAACCAAGCGTAACCGTCATGCGGCTTATGGGCTGTTGGTTAAGAAATCGTAAGTTGGGCCTCGAGTCATGTCTTAGGTCCCTTTTGGCCGTCTTCTGACTCGAAGCGTTTATTACGGCTTCTTTCGATAAAGAACGAACTTTCCGCGATTTTTACGGTAAAGTTTGATTGATAACTTAGAATGGCAGGGAACGTGAAATGGGTTCGCTACGGTCTTCGGGTTCGGTTTGAGCTCGGTTGCTACGTAGCGACCGAGCTTTGGTTTGAGCTCGGTCGCTACGTAGCGACCGAGCTTCGGTTTGAGCTCGGTTGCTACGTAGCGACCGAGCTTTGGTTTGAGCTCGGTCGCTACGTAGCGACCGAGAGGAACGGACACTCAGTCGCTACGTAGCGACCGAGCTTTGGCTCGAGCTTGGTTGCTATTCAGCGACCGAGCTTTGGCTCGAGCTTGGTTGCTATTCAGCGACCGAGCGGAACATGCGTTTGGTTGCTGCGTAGCGACCCTTTTCGAGCTCTTATCCGACAACTCGCGTTTCCTCTGCAAAGATTTTCGTAAAGAAGAATCTATTTCGAAAAAGTATTTGTCGAAGAAGATTTCTACGTTTTCTTCTTCGGGGATTTGGACGTTAACTTTGTCGTAACCATTTCCGACCCCAACAGCTACGTAGCGACCGAGCTTCGGTGAGAGCTCGGTCACTATGTAGCGACCGAGCCGTGTATGTGCTCGGTCGCTGCGTAGCGACCGGGTTTCGGTGAGAGCTTGGTCGCTACGTAGCAACCGAGCCGTGTACGTGCTTGGTCGCTATGTAGACCGAGCTTCGGGGAGAACTCGGTCGCTACGTAGCAACCAGCTTTTACGCTGGTTGCTACGCGGCAACCTTGTTCGAGTCTTTCTCCGCAAGATTCTTCATAAAAATAAGTCTTTTTCTAAGATTTATTTTTCGTAAAAACGTTCATGCCGATTTTTACGGACTTTCAGACATTGATTCCGTCGTGACCGATTTTGACCCCAACCTCAGTTGTAGGAAACTTCATCTCATCAATCTCCTCAAACTCCTCAAGCTGTTCAGGCGTGACATTATCTCTAACAGCTCGGTAGAGTAACCTCAACTCTTCTTCATTGACTGTCCCTGGCTACTTGCGAGGGTAGAGTGTGTGGACGAGTATCCTGTGAAGCACTGCTGGATGTCTGATGGCTGAGTTCTTGTCATGACCAGTAGCATGCTGATTGCCACTTATCACTCTCCAAACACCTGTAGGGAGCTTGTTGAATCTTGGGAGATTTGGATCTTCATTGTCCTTAAGCCCCATCATTGCTCCTATGTCTTTGAAACTCATGTAATGTGTCTTTCCATTGACCTTAAACTTAATCTTGCCCCAAACTTGTTTCACATGCTCAACTTCATGGAAAGTAGCTTCAAGAGTTACAAGGAACTGACATGAAACTTCCTCATAAGTAGGATAGGCCATGGAATAGAAGCTCTCCATCTTCATGTGCTGTAGCATTGTCCTAACATCTCCTTCGATTCCTAGCTCTTCCATCATCTTGGTGTCAGCGAAGCGTGTTGGAACCCAAGAAACACATTTAACCAAGTGATGATATAGCTCAACAGCTGTTGGTGTCTTGCTCTTGTCCCTATCAAGAGCAATCCCCTTTCCTTTAGACCTCTTGGCTTTCTTTGAAGGAGCTGGCTCTTCTCCTCCTCCATCCCTAGCAGAAGATGCCACAGCTTTACCCTCTCTCTTCTCTCTTTCTTTTGCCTTCTTCTCAGCCAGAACTTGTTGTCTAGATGTTCTCTCCACTCCTGGTTGACTTGGCTCATAAGGTTCTAGGGGCTTTCCCCTAAGTGCAGTTTCCCTCTTTGCAACTGCTGCCTTCTTAGCCTCCATATCTGTTTTATTTGTCTTTGTCATTGTACCTGTAACATTCAAACCTTGGTAGAGTATTAGCAAGAGGTACAAAAGATGAGTAAAAATGAAGTTGCAAATGTGAATTCAATCAATTGAATAATCAGCTTTAGGCAAGATTATCACATTGCAACATCAATAGACAACTAGGTCTAGGTGATAAGAGTTATAAACAAAGAATCAAGTTCCTCAATGTTTTCAAGCATGAAAATGGCAATTAAGTGTTTTTCATTGAACAATTGTGCTCTAAATTGAGAGAACTTCCTAAGCAAACTCTAAAACATCCAAATACCTCAACCCAAACAACATTCAAACTCAATGTGGACAATTTCGAAAATTTCCAAATCTCAAGAACCTTAATTTTTCAATTTCGGATTCAACTCAATTCTACCATGAAATTAGCAACTCAACATGATATATAAGCTTTCCCGAGTCAAATTCACCAAAATAAAGCAAGAAATTAAGCTAAATTCGAGTTTTAATTTCTAGGGTTTATGAACCCACGAAATTCATCTTTGAATCTCCATACCTTGCTTGGATTAGAATGAAAAGATGAATTGTTTCAAGAAAATAGACTATAGGGGCGAAAGCTTGGATTCAGGAACAAGAATGAGCTGATTTGGTTAAGATTTGAGTGAGTTATGGCGAGTCAACCGGCAATACGGTCGTGCTCGCCGGGCGAGCTGGCTCGCGTCGCGGCCGAGCTCGTCGGCGAGTCGACAGGCAACACGGTCGTGCTCGCCGGCGAGCTCGGCCATGACGCGAGCCGGCGAGCTCGACCGTGGCATTGATCAGCTCGCCCGGCAAGCGCGGCCAATTCTCCGTGGACCATTCCGAACCCGGTCCCATCCCATAACCATGCATCTTCGTCCGAAGTTTCCGTTACTCAGTCTTCGGGTCCGTGGATACGACACCAATGTTCCGTCTAAAAACATCGTCGAAAGTATTTGGGAGGTTGGGAAGGTTATGTCTCTCGAACGGTTTCCTATTCTTCGTAGTAGAGCAGGTTACGGTTAACTTAACACCAACTGCCTCGGCTATGCGAAGAAACAGGGTTCCGTTGGAAGAACCATGCCTATACCAACGGCTACTTCGCGAGTAAAATCGCAAAAACGTTTAAGTCTCGATACGGCCCGAAGATGGACCGAATTGCGGACAACGGTCCATCTATGGTCCCAAAAGACTTGAGCCCAAAGACTGGTATGACGGTTTATCTCATCCACAAGAAGAGATAAATGTCAAATTTCCGAAGATAATCACAAAGAAGAAGGAAATATGGAAAAGCCCGCTTCGCGACAAATCCGACCCAAGAAGAGGAAAAACCGACCTAAGGAGGAGTATATAAGGAGGACCTAGGACGAAGACATCAAAAAAAAACTGAGCACTTAGAGCAATTTAGGCATCTTTTTCCATTTTTACTAATCGAGCTGCGACTCAACAAGTTTAGATTTAGGTCGCTAGACTAGCGAATGTACCGACAGCTCTTGTAGCCTAGGTCTTTACTTGTTGTTCACGCTCAAACGCGAATTCGGAAATAAGATCCTCTTATTCTTTTTTTTCTGCTTATTTACATTTTATTCTTTCATATTGATCGTGTCGTGTGTGGTCCTGCAGATAACCAGGACCTTCAGGGAATGCTAGGTTAACTTGGCTTTCCTCCGATTAGCAAAACTCGATGGTGTGAATTTTGGTTCCCACAGTTTGGCGCTAGAAGGAGGGGGGGGGGGATGGATTACTCTAACCCACGGCCGCAAAACTCTTGATCAAAACGATATCTGAAAATATGAAAGACAAATTCGCAGATTGCAAACACACTGGTAAAACAACTCCAGCAGCGACTGTTCCAATGGCAACGCTCACGCAAACGCCGCAGTGCTCGAGAAGATCGAAAACCTATTCGCGACTTTACCTCCGCTCAGAAAAGGTTGGACGAACAAGGAAAACTCGTGGCCTATCTCGCAAAACAGGTGGAAACCTTAACGGCGAAGGCCAGGAGCAAAGCCCCGCGCGGGACCACAAGAGCCCGCAGCGGTAGAAGACTTGATTTTGAGACTCCGGGCAATCGAGCTGCACACGCGGACAAGGCTTCCTCAGGCCAAAACCCTGATGAAACGCTCCAGCCAACTGCGGAGAACCTTCCACCTCCTACCGAGAGCATTGCACAGCCAACTGCGGAGAACCTTCCACCTCCTACCGAGTGCAACGAAGGCGAAGAAATTGAGCGCATCGACCTGGATATAAGCGACAAGTCTGATCACTCGGACGACGGTGCTGACATCCACCCAAGAAGAACGCGAAGCCAGTCCGCTCGGCAGGACGCGTCCTTCGAAAGACCCATGACCGAGGAAGAAGAAAACCTCTATTGGGTAGAACAGGAGGAGCTGGCCGAAAAGCAGGCCAGAATCCATCGCAGCCAACACAGACAAGCTCGCAAGGCTGCCAGAAATCCTGATGAGATCCACGATATCCGCGAGTACATCGCGAAAACCGCAGCGGAGGTGAAAGCGGTGAAATCACAAATCCACCACGCGACAAGCGCTGCGCCCGAGATCGACATACTTCTTAAGGAAGCACGCAAAACCCCGTTCACTGCCCGGATTACTGAGACCAACGTCTCAGACCTAGGGAAGATCAAAATTCCCATCTACGATGGCACCACCGACCCGAAAGCGCACCTGCAATCTTTCCAGATCGCGATGGGGATGTGTAAACTCAAGGAATGCGAACGAGACGCTGGCTACTACCTCCTCTTCGTCGAAAACCTCAAAGGAGCCGCGCTCGAATGGTTTTCTCGCCTAAAACGAAATTCCATC
>NC_027748.1:28497545-28498090 GCF_000695525.1 Brassica oleracea var. oleracea | reverse complement strand
CTAGTAATGGCAAGAGTCACCGGGATCAGCGACAAAGTGGCGATCGATGCTCTGAAGAAAACTCTCTGGTATCGGTCGAAATTCTGGCAATGGATATCCCTCAAAAAACTGAGAACGATTTAGGATGCTCTTCATAAGGCAACAGACTTCGTCGTAATGGAAGAGGAGATGAAAATCCTCTCCCTGAAGTACAACCCGCAGAAGACACCCACGAAAAAGAAAAGCTCTCGAAACGACAAGTATGTCCACCACGAGGGAGAAGACATCCAGGGCGAGCACAACTACACTATCAATTCCGAACAAGGAAAGACCTCCGGAAACACCTGGACCAGGAACCAGTACAAGGATAACTCCTACTGCGAGTTCCACCAGACCAAAGGTCATTCCACTACGAACTGCAAAGTTCTCGGCGCAAGGCTAGCCGCAAAACTCCTCGCTGGCGACCTCTCTAAGGTCACTAGCATAAAAGACCTCATCCTGGATTCCAACCTCCCTCCTAGGACTGATAAAGAGTCTCCCGAGAGGGACGCATGCGCAAACCAGTC
>NC_027748.1:28496835-28497164 GCF_000695525.1 Brassica oleracea var. oleracea | reverse complement strand
CAAACCTCACTGCGACCCGATGACACTGCGACCCGCTGGTCATCGACTTGGTGATTCGAGACCTCGAAGTGGGAAGAATCCTCATCGACACAGGCAGCACGGTCAACGTCATTTTCCGCGACACTCTCCGGAGAATGAACATCGAACTCGGGGAAGTCCTCCCGGAACCAAAACCCCTGACCGGTTTTTCGGACACAACATCGATGACCCTCAGATCAAACTTCCGGTCATGGCAAGGGAAGTCACGAAAATCATTGACTTCGCCGTAGTCGATAACCCGACCATCTATAATGTTGTCATGGGAACCCCATGGATCAACGCAATGAAGG
>NC_027748.1:28495925-28496692 GCF_000695525.1 Brassica oleracea var. oleracea | reverse complement strand
CCTGTTTTTCGGACACAACATCGATGACCCTCAGATCAAACTTCCGGTCATGGCAAGGGAAGTCACGAAAATCATTGACTTCGCCGCAGTCGATAACCCGGCTATCTATAATGTTATCATGGGAACCCCATGGATCAACGCAATGAAGGCGTGGGGGGGGACACAAAGTTTGGTATATCCACACATGTACTCGATATTTTCGAAACTTTTCCAATAAAATTCATTTTATTTCGGTCTCCCGATTCACTTGCAATAAGCCACAACAATCGGAGATTAACCTGAGAAACACCCAAGAGAAGGGTCTCCAAACACGCATACCTTTCAAGCAGTCATTGGATGGGAACTAACCTAAACAACAATCACTGCATATCAATGGTCAAGCAAGACCAAATACATCTTCTCTAAAAACGAAGATCGTAACTTTCTCACTACAAAGGATATACCTTTGGGAAAAAGCGAGACGTCGTAAATATTTTCGAGAGATATTATCCAAACACACGGTCCGTCCGCGACTCTAAAAAAACAAATTGCCCATCGATTGGCCCCGATGGACAAAGGGACAAACCCAAAACATTCGTAAAAGTAAAGGTTCTCTTACATCCGATGAGGATACCATAGCGCGCTATACAAGAAATCTGAAATTTTGGTCAGCACTCCAGACGGTCTCTGGAGAGTGCTCGGTTCGTTCCATACAAGTCATATAAGCCGGCGCCAAGTCGCGGACTTTAAATCGGAAAGAACCAGGTGGAAATCGCCCACAGGCAAAA
>NC_027748.1:28494410-28495195 GCF_000695525.1 Brassica oleracea var. oleracea | reverse complement strand
GCGACTACTTTCCTCCTCGACTCTTCGTCCAGCGACTCATGAGTAGTAAAACTGGGAGGGAGGGAGGCAAAAATGTTGCTAGGAGGGGGAACCTCGCTGGTTCCACTCCTTTCCCCTGGGAGAAACTAGGGTTCCATTCTGGCAGCAGAGGGTTTCCCAAGACGTTCTCAGAGGCAACTCCCTTGCCTTTCCGAGACCTGGTTCTCTGCCTCTGAGCAGGCAAGACATCAATGACCGGTTCTACGTCATACGGAACGTCAAGAGGCTTAGAGATGGCTCGAGATCGATGGAGCTCCACCGCGCTTCGAATCCGTTCAACGGTGAAGGAATTCCAGAAGAACGGCCTGCCGCGGAGAAGATCTTGCTTGGCAAAAAGATTGGCAGGAGTCGGCGGAAGGATCCTGTGCACTGCAAGATAATAAAAAAATCATCTTCGCATGTTTTCAAGGTATCAAAATGAAAAACATAGCTTTTCGTATTAGGTGGAGGTAGCTCTCCTCGACAGACTCCCTATCTATCTGGACAAAGAAAAAGCGCTCGAACCATGTCTTAGGATGTGAAGTGTGCCCCTGAATTATAGCCATGCCCTTCTTTGGCGCCATGCAGTATGAGCCATCGATCCCCGTTCCTCTCGTAGACCAAAATCCCTTGAAGTCGAAAGGGTTAAGATCCATTCCTAGCTCGTAACTCGAGATCAACGCGCCGAGCGAAGAATTCTTCTTTGAAGATCCTTTTCTCGAAGACATTTTCTTTGAGCAAAGAGAGATCTTGGAGAAAAAATTTCT
>NC_027748.1:28491681-28494332 GCF_000695525.1 Brassica oleracea var. oleracea | reverse complement strand
CACCTTCAATCTTTCGACAAACGATTACGTCTAATTCCACCATGAACAGACAATACCGCAAGCTAGGACCTAACACCTAGGTCCACGGATCCTAGCTAGCTGGGGGACTAACTGTTGGGGTCAAAATCGGTCACGACGGAATCGATGTCCAAAAATCCTCAGAAAAACCGAATCTCGGCCAAAACTTCAAAAGACGAGAATCCCATCCCATTACCATGCATCTTCATCCGAAGTTTCCGTAACTCAGTCTTCGGATCCGTGGATACGACACCAATGTTCCGTCTAAAAAACATCGTCGAAAGTATTCGGGAAGTTGGGAAGGTTATGTCTCTCGAACGGTTTCCTATTCTTCGTAGTAGAGCGGGTTACGGTTAACTTAACGCCAACTGCCTCGGCTATGCGAAGTAACAGGGTTCCGTTGGAAGAACCATTCCTATACCAATGGCTACTTCGCGAGTAAAATCATAAAAACGCTTAAGTCTCGATATGGCCCAAAGAGGGTCCGAATTGCGGACAACGGTCCATCAATGGTCCCAAAAGACTTAAGCCCAAAGACTGGTATGACGGTTTATCTCATCCGCGGGAAGAGATAAATGTCAAATTTCCGAAGATAATCACAAAGAAGAAGGAAATATGGAAAAGTCCGCTTCGCGAAAAATTCGGCCCAAGAAGAGGTAAACCGACCTAAGGAGGAGTATATAAGGAGGACCTAGGACGAAGACATCGAAAAAAAATTAGCACTTAGAGCAATTTAGGCATCTTTTTCCGTTTTTACTAATCGAGCTGCGACTCAACTAGTTTAGATTTAGGTCGGTAAACTAGCGAACGTACCGACAGCTCTTGTAGCCTAGGTCTTTACTTGTTGTTCATGCTCAAACGCGAATTCGGAAATAAGATCCTCTTATTCTCTTTTTCTGCTTATTTTCAATTTATTCTTTCGTATTGATCGTGTCGTGTGTGGCCCAGCAGATAACCGGGACCTTCAGGGAAGACTAGGTTAACTTGTCTTTCCTCCAATTAACAAAACTCGACGGTGTGAATTTCGGTTCCCACACTTCCCTTCCTTAACATTCACAACAGCGCCTGCTGTAGCCAAGAAAGGTCTCCCTAATATCAAAGGATTTGTTGGTTCTTCATCCATCTCTAACACCACAAAATCTGTAGGAATCTCACAATTTCCAACCATAACAGGGAGATCTTCTAGGATACCAATAGGAATCTTCACTCAGCGATCAGCTAGCACAAGAGAAAGTCTACACTTCTTGTATTGTGTAAACCCAAGCCTTTTAGCAATGGAGAGAGGCATAAGGCTCACACTTGCTCCCAAATCACAAAGACACTTCTCAAAAGCCAATTGCCCAATAGCACAGGGTAGAGTGAAGCTTCCTGGATCTTCAAGCTTCTTGGGGATGGTTAACCGCTGTATAATGGCATTGCATTCATGGGTGAGAATCACCATCCCTTCCATCCCTTTCTTCTTCTTAGTCACAGCATCTTTTAGGAACTTGCTGTATTGTGGCACTAGCATGAAGGCATCAATAATGAGCATAGTAATCTGAACCTCACTCATTTGCTTCTCAAACAAGGCCTTGTATTGCTCCAAAAGCTGTCTCTTGAATCTACCAGGGAAGGGAAGTTTTGCTTCATATGGAGGAGGAATGAATGGAGCTCTTTTTGATGAATTAGCAGCTTCATTCTTGTTCACAACCTTCTTCTCTTCTCCAACCTTTCCTTTCCCTTTAGCTTCAATTATCTTCTCCAAGATCTCTTCATTGGTCTTCTCATTCACAAAAACCACATCATCATCCACATTGATGATCACTTCCCCATCTTGGTTCTCATTATCCCTAATGAGGGTTCTAGGAGACAGCTGTTTACCACTCCTAAGGGTGATGGATTTCATTGTCTCCTTGGGATTTTGCTCAAATGTTCCAGGAAGTGATCCCATAGGGCGTTTGGAGTTACTACTTATAGAGGCAAATTGGTTCTCCAAAGCCTTGAAGTTGGAAGCAAGGTTTGAGAACTTGTTGTTGAGATCATTGTAGCTTCCATCAACTTTGGTGTGAAGGTTCTTCAGCTCATATCCAATGTGCTTCTCACTTCTAGTTTGGGACTCCAAGATCTGTTTCAGCGTTGCATCAGTGCTACTCTCTTGTGTAGCAGAAATAGAAGATCTGGCTTGGCCTTGTGTAGACTGATTTCCTTTGAAGGGGAAGCCTTGAGAGTAGTTTTGTCTAGCTTGGAAACCACCTTGTTGGTTGTTGTAGAAGGGCTTTTGTTGGTAGTTGTTGTACTGAAAGTTAGGCTCCTTCTTGTACCATGTCCCATTAGCATTCACAAAACAAAGCTCTTCTTGACCTTCTAGACCATCAACTTCATTAAGCACAGCAATCCCTTTTTGTTTCTGCTCACCAACAAAGTTCAACTTCTCTTGTTTAGCTCTATCCAAGAGGAGCATATCCATCTTGCCTTGTAGAGCCTTTAACTCTCTATTGGTGTTTGTATCATCACCTCAACTGCCTCTGTTGCTTCTATCATGTTCGTCACTGTAGACTGAATCACTCTTAGCCATATTCTCTACAAGTTCCAAGGCATCTGCTTCACTTCTCCCCAAGAAGAAACCATTGCTAGCAGTATCAAGCTGGCTTCTA
>NC_027748.1:28490636-28491472 GCF_000695525.1 Brassica oleracea var. oleracea | reverse complement strand
TTTGTCTCCCAAAGAGAATGGAAACAACCTTAGCTTGAATGCATCTTAAGAGACACCATTGATCTTTGTTGTTCCATACAGCTTATCAAAGTTATCCAAGTGGTCTAGTGGATCCTCCAAGGCAAGACCATGGTACTTGTTGCTCTGGATCATGTTTATCACGCTCGACTTGATCTCAAAGTTGTTGTTTTCCACAGCTGGTGCTCTTATGCCAGCTCTATGCCCATGGATATTGGGATCATCATGGGTGCCAATAGCTCTAGCTTGGCGATGTGGGTATTGTGGCCTAAGGTTGTCAGCTCCTTGGCCATTACCCTCTCCATCTTGAGGCTGATTCTGATGTTGATCCATCACAAACCCCAATCTGTCTAAGTGAGCCTGTTGCTCTTCTTCTCTTATCCTCCTTGCAATCTCCCTTTCAAGTGCTCTAATGTCTTCAACTCTTGGAACTAGGTCTGTTGGGCCTCTGCTCCGCAAGTTCATGAACCTGAGATACAAAAGGCTAGGAAAGAGAATCAGTAACTAGATATAAGAAAAATAAGACTTAGTCTCAAGTAAGGACCAAATCTCAATGTCAAAATCAACTTAGAATTGGCAACGGCGCCAAATTTGATATGGACTTTTCAAAGGTCCAAGATTCAAATCAAAGTAGTATTTTAGATGTCTCCATTTCCAAGTGTTTCAACTCATAAAGAATTCAGGTTCATACTTAAGCTAAGTGCATTCAATGTAATGAGGTGATTCAATCAAGCTAACAAGATTCTAACACAACTAACTAGCAACTTTCAAGCAAATGGATAAAGGAGGAATCATGGGCATAGGAATTTGATTTCAGC
>NC_027748.1:28483304-28490602 GCF_000695525.1 Brassica oleracea var. oleracea | reverse complement strand
AAAAGTGTCAATCAACACATTTCCCTAAGTCTAGATAACAATTCTAAGCAAGTTCTTTGTCAAGACAAATGCTCATTTACTCTCATTGATCAAACATCAAATATCTTTGGTTTGTGTCAATCAAGCAATCATTAAGAACAGATCATTCAAAAATCAAAACTCCCCTAACATCAAATGTCTTTGGTACGGTAAGTTAAGAGCATGTTGAGTTGGCTCAGACATTTCATCGAACATCTTTCAGACAATGAAATGTCTAGGTTTCTAATCTGAAATGGCCAACTCTAAATTAGCATTAAGATCACTCAATCAAGCAAAGAAACATATTAATCTATTCTAAACATTCTAGATCATCACTTAATCATCCTAATCATCCTAACTTATGAATCCAAAGATGACTACTCACCCATTATCATGGTAGATACTAAATCATTAGTTGATCTAAGTGTAAACATGGTTAATGATTCAAAAAATCAAGCAATCACAAAAGATAATGATCAAGATTAGATCTTTCACCTAAAAATGCTTTTTGATTAGATAGAAAACAAGATAAGATCCTAAGATTAGGTTTAGAGGGTATTTATATGACTTCTAAAACCTAGTGGGCTCAGTCAACAACCTGAAAGGCCCAAATAAAACATAAATTTTTGATCAGAAGAAGCGAAACGCGCGCGGGTTCATGAAGGCGCTCCACCAGGTCGCTCTGCTTCCAGAGCGGGTTCGCCACCTCGCTCCGGGACATCGCTCCAAATCCCTGCTTTGTTTCTTCGTATTGCGCGCGGGTTGCGGACCTCGCTCCCCTTGGTCGCTCCGACTCTCGAAAGTTGTCAACGAGAAGTTGAGTTCGGAGCGAGTACCTCACCCCGCTACAAGACGTCTCTCCAAGTGCACACTTCATTTCTTCTTTTTGCGCGCGGGTTGCGGACCTCACTCCGACTCTCGAAAGTTGTCGACGGGGTGTTGGTTCAGAGCAGGTGCTGAACCCCGCTGCAGGATGTCGCGCTGCCTTCGTTTCGTCGGGAGCAGGTGTCGTAGGTCGCTCCCGTTGCCTGCTCCGGTACTCTACTCGCTCAAACAACACTTTCCACTCCCATTTTGATTCCAAATGCTTCCAAGTACCTCTAAGAACTCCAGTGGACACTCCAACACTTGATAAAGACTTATGCAATGCAAAAAGGAAACTAAAATGCATAATCCCTAATCTAAATGACCAAAACATGCAAGAATGAAGAGTTAAAACAATGCAAATGTGCAAGATATCAAAAATCCTAGTCGCTTTCTAATTCTCGCTTTTGCTGACGTGGCCAAAAAAATCTCAATCTACATTACTTTCAAAATGAAGCTAAATCCCATAGGAATGTTTTGAACTCTGGTTAATAGGTGAGATAGTAGTGTCAGTAAGCCACTACACTACATATATTGTTTCAAAAATAATGTTGCACATGATGTAAAAATGGATATTTTCTTTTGAATAAATTTAACATATATTCAAAAAAAAAATAAGTGGAATGGCTTTTGTTCAAAACCATTAATAAACAGCGCAATGATGCAGTTTACCAACCTTTGATCACTGATATTTGATCTAAATCTGTCTCTGCACATATCTTTATGGCTAGAACTTGCAGATGCTCCAAGAGCTGCAGATCCCTCAATAAGCTAGCATTTGCATGGACATTAGAACCTAGCAGTTGCAAAATTCTTAAATTCGACAACTTTGATATCCCGGCCACTCTACGAAGTCTCCATTTACCATTCAAATTCAACTGATATAGATTTTTCAACTCTTGGAAACCAACATGCAGCTGCTCTATATTTGTTATCGACAAGTCAAGATACTGCAAGGAGGCTAACTTTGATATCTGTTCTGGAAGCTCATTGTTGTATGAAATGCCAAATAGATCCAAAACAACTAACTTTTGCATAAATTGGGTGAATTCACCTGAGAGGTTCTTTGTTGGAGATAAGATATCCCACATCGGAAATATGAAAGAGATTTAAGTAATATAGAAGTAACCTGGGACAATCCACTTACCACCAATTGGATTTAAGTTGAAATCCCAGCAAACTTGTCATGGTATCAGAGTGGGCCCACACCCTGGCCCACTAATCCGGCCCGGAAAGAGGTCTGATCATCCCACTACCTGATGGCCCATAGAAGGCTCAGTTTCGCCGCGATTTCTAAAAAAATAAAGCAATCTTATCTCCAACATTCTTTACATATTTCCAATGTGAGATCTTATCTCCAACATTCTTCAATTTATTGTTCTGAAGGAACATAGTTGTAAGCTTTGAACACTTGGGATGACATGTTATGTCTTTAATATTATTACCCATTAGTGACATCCTTCTCACAGCCTCCCAATCCTTTAGTTTTGGTATTTCATGTAATCCAAATCTTCCTTTCACAAAATAAGTATATTCCAGTCTCCAGAAATAGGATGCAATCCATATGGCCATCTCCTGCAGCACGTCATGCATTTGGACCTCTCTTGTACCATTCTTGGTAAGTAAACTTGCATTGATAAGAGTACCGAGCACATCATGACCCTTATTTATCGCTCTTTTTGTATCTGGGTATTCTCCAAGGAATCCTTCGGATAACCAATATTCTATCAACCTCTCTCTATCAATCTCGTAATCTTCCGGAAACAGAGCATAATACAAGACGCACGACTTGATACTTTCACCGCATAAGCTATTATACCTGAACTTCATAACTGGAATAATATTGGTTTCCATGTCAGGGTACTCTGCAGCAGATTTATTCAACTCATCGACTGCATGCTCCCATTCTTCTACCTTAGTTTTAGTTGACATTTTCTCACCAATTAAAATGAGGGCTAGTGGCAGACAACGACATTTTTTAGCTACATTTCTTGCAAGCTTGATAATGACCGGATCTCTTCTTAATTTATTTTTTCTTGCACACGGTTTATTCAAGGATTTGTAAACGGTGTTTGCGATTTGCTTTATAGCACTTCCACGAAACGTTTCTTATTTATTTCATAACGATTTGCGGATTTCTCTATAGCATTATCGCGAAACGTTTTTGATACATGATTCTTAAAACGTTATTAAAATGATTTGCTTCCACGAACGCTTATAAAGCGAATTTGTGAAACGATCTAAAAGTCTACACAAAACGGTTTCTGCAAACGCTTTTCTAAGCGAGAGTGCAAAACGTTTTTCCAAACTGATATCGATATGATTTGGTTCAAACACCAAAAATGACCATCGATTTTAGACTATTATTTTTGCTTAAAATAATATGTTATTTTTTGAATGGAGTACTGATCCACTTTCATGTTTTCTCAACAGAAAAATGACAAACGATAACAACACCCCCATTGACACCACGAATGTCATTCAGACTCCAATCAACATTGTAGCAACTGATGCAACCGCTGGAACAATCACAACGTCAACCGCTACAGAAACAACAACAACTACCACTCCAGTAGATGTAGCTGATGAAACCAATCGCCGTAGCTTGTTCGGTGCTGGTCTCTATCAGACGGGGTCAGTTCTAGCAACCACAAGTGTTCCAGTTGCAGTTCAAACTCCTCCGGCTGTACCTTGCATGATCTCTCAAGGATTGATGCCTGACAAGTTTGATGGCAAAGGCTTCAAAATGTGGCAGAAGAAGATGTTGTTCTTCCTCACAGCACTGAAGCTGGACAAGTTCATCCAGGAGTACAAGCCCATTGTCCCTTACGGGATTGAAGATGTGCACACTCTTGCAAGTGTTGACATATGAGTGCATTCCGAATTAATCTGCAAAGGATACATTTTTGGTCGCCTCATTGACCCATTGTACCGAATCTACTGTGAGATACCCACGGCGAAAGAGCTATGGACATCAGTGGACAAGAAGTACCGAGGTGAGGACGCTGGCTGCCAGAAGTATGTGGTTGCAAAATTTCATGACTTCAAAATGGTGGATTCAAAATCCATCATGGATCAAGTGGAAGCGTTTCAGCTCATTTGCCATGAAATCGCTGCTGAAGGAATGTCCATGTGCGAGACAATCAAAACTCCCAGCTTCATCCAAAAGCTTCCTCCAAGCTATGCGAATTTCAAGCTACCTGAAGCAAAAGAATAAGAAGATGTGTCTCGAGGAGCTCATCAATGATATACCATGGATTTTACCCATTTTTAGCCATGGTGTATAGGTGTTTTTAAATGCATTATAGTTGTTTTAGAGTCTTTTTAGTATGTTTTCAGGTTTTGGAGTGATTTTGAGGAAAGTGGTGATTTTGGTGCATTTTGGAGATAAAATGATAAAGACTTGTAGCTGACCATCGACCAGGCTGGCAATCAATGATAGAAGATGATAATTGATCGACACACTCTGTCTTGTCGATTGACGGCGAAGCGTGCAAATGCCAGATTGGTTCCAGCCGACTCTAAGCCCATGTCCCACAAGAATTACCAGATTATCCCTGACGAGTTTTAAACTAATATTTATGTGCTATGCCATTGTTCTAGGCAACACACGCTTTCATACTTTTATACAACAAAATACTTAGAGTCTTAGGTTTGGAGAAAAGATCCAAGAACTCCTTCGAAGATTTATGATTGGAACTCCCAAATTTCTTACTCTATTCTATTTATGCAGTTTTCATATTCCTTTGTGATGAATTGCTTAGATATGTCTGAGTAGTTCTCTTTGTTAGATTTAGGGTTCAGATATTTATGAGGGATTAGCCCAAAATATAGAATTGCTAGGTATTAGTATATCCATGAATTAATCTGTTCTTAATGCATGTGTTCTAGAGTAGCTAACTAGAACCTTGCCTATAGATATTAGGGCGCAATCGGAAGCTTGGTTCTCTGTCTGAATTAGTTTAGATTGTGCTAGGATTGCTAGAAAAAAGCAGAAGCTGATTTAGTTAAACCTAGTGAACGAGTCAAACCCGTGCGTTAAAGCTCCCTGGAAGGTAAGGTACCTTGCTCGACAACTCATTAGTTGCATCGATCGGCGGGCTGAAAGGTGTATCGATTGATACCCGTTGTTGGTATCGATCGACACTTTCTCAAGACCAACAAGCGACATCTCATGTCTTAGATCCGGCAATAGATATTCTAAAAATACGGAAGTTGATAGACTATTCTTATGGTTTGAGTTCTGGAATATCCAATCCAATGCATGCTTAGTCTCTATGTTTCTATAATCCTGATTGTCTGAATAGAAACTCTAAGCCTAACGCCTTTCCATATCTTTCTTAAACCCCAATCAATCAACCGAACAATTACTTGTTCACAACCCTGCTATTTACATTTAAACCTGTTTGCCTAGCTTAGCCACATAATTAGTAGATCTAGTGTGTGCCTTAGCTCCCTTGAATTTGATCCCTAAGTACTGCAAATCGACCTCTTATTTGAGAGAGCACAAATCACTTATAGGGTAATTTGAGTGATATCAAATTTGGCGCCGTTGCTGGGGAGCTTCGATCGCCATTAGATCAAATTTAGTTAGGTTTTGTCTAGGTTTTTGTTACTTGCAAAAAATGATAAAATATTTTCTTGTATTTTCAGGTGCATGCCGAGCAGTACCAGAAGCCAAAAGGAAAAAAACACTTCTCTTTACAGATCCTTCACGTTTACAATGCTCAATCCGCAAAGAAAAATGCACCACATCGATCGACAACAACACCCGTTCGTCGACCGACACTCGCCTTCCACCGTCGACCGGACTACTCTTCCGTCGACCGAGACTACTCTTCCATCGACCGAGACTACTCTTCCGTCGACTGGCCCTACCCACCCGTCATCGATCGACATGGTTGCTGTAATACCCCGTCTTTAAAAAAAAAACCCCTAATTTCGGTTTTATTGAATTTCTCGGGGAAGCCGAACGCTCTGGAAATTTTTATCCTCAAAGTCAAGGTTAGTCTGGGGTCTATTAAAAATATTCAGCTCATCAGATTGGGAAGGAAAAATATTCGAGATTGATCGCGGGACGAAAATTCACCAGAAGGGCCAAAATCGCGCAAATCGACCGAGAAGCTCAAGGCGGCTTGATCTAAGGGATCAGGACGTGGTGTCAACCATTTAACCTGTTGAGTGTCAACACAAGAAGGAGGTGTAGACGTGCATGAAGCAGTTCCATGCAGCTCGACACACAGAAGCACGAGGTGTCGCAGTACCTGCGATCTGCGCATGCGAACCAACATGCACAGGCCCGTGTGTCGCGACACATGAACCCCAGACATGCTGAGAGCTATATGGACGTGGTGGTGTCTCCTGGCATGTAAAGGAGGCATGCAACAGGGCATGTGGACGCCCATGTGTCGTGCATGCGACCGGAAGCATGCAAGACGACACACAGGCAATCGGGTGGCTCATTCTTATTGGCTGGNNAAGTGAGGTGCTTTAGAAGTATAGACATTTCCGAAGACCGATAAACTCCCGGGAAGTTCCGAAAGACTGTCTAGAAGTGAAAGAAGGTTCTTTCCGAGTTCTGATCAGTCCAGACCAGTCCATTCAAAACATCGACGTTGGATTTTGGGATTTAACATCACGGTACCAAGACGAAGATTTGGAGGGAAAAAAAAGGGTTTGGACAACATCCAGAATCAAAGAGTCGGGTCACATCGCTTAATCACTGTGAGTCACACTTAATTGTTTGTTAAAAAAATTTTAATGCAGGTTCCTGACATCGGAGATGGCTTCCGAGCTAGGATAGTTGGACCTGTCTAGGTGTCAGTTTGTGGATCCGAGGCTTGAGATGATGTCTGAGCTAAGTGGATAGCAAGACTAGTCTAAGCACCCGGGTTATTGTGATTGTGTGATTATTATATGTTGTTATGGTATGTACCTTGTGTTGGTACTGTTGTGTGAGAACCTCCTGGTGGTTCTTGTAGTAGTTTGCAGGTCATTGCTTCCTCAAATGGTACCACTAAACCGGTCGTGGTCCGAAAAGTGGTGGGCTCGGTTTAACTTGCTTGATTACCAAGGCCGAGTGTCACACGTGGATGTGACAGCCCCTGGCAAGTCCGATAGAGGACCGGGGCACGGCGATTCCGATTGAGGACCGTGACCGGGCGATTCCCGAGCACCTATGCCTGTGTGGTGTAATAGTGAATGGATTGCCGGTGTCCCTTATGTGGCGGAATAATGATTCTGTTGGGCCCTAGGAGTGTATATATATATATATGGTTAATTGATGTGACACTCATGAAGAGTGTTTTGATATACTATGGTTTAATGGTTTATTGCCTAAATCGGTCATGCTTTATCTTGAATATTGATTGTTGAACTACCCGTCTTGCTTGTGTTTGGGGTTGGGTTTAGAATGA
>NC_027748.1:28480723-28483056 GCF_000695525.1 Brassica oleracea var. oleracea | reverse complement strand
GGTTACAGAATTATGTTTTGTGACTTGGAAAGTCTATTCTCAACCCGTCGTAACACTTCCGGACTTGGCAGAGGAAGGTCGTTCGGGCATGTTCTTGTTTGATTGTTGCCCGGCTGACTGACCGATGTCTAAAACTGTTCGGGGGTGTTACAGAGGTGGTATCAGAGCATGGTTTAGATCATGTGGTTAATCACATACTTTCCGTGTTTTATCGAGTCAAATGTGTCGCAAAAGATGTATTAGGAAACCAGAAGAGTTCCGCTCTAATTAGTATTCTAAATAGGAATTCCCTGTTTGTGGATTGCAGATGGCAAGGAGGGGAAGGAGTGATGGGGGACAAGGTCGGATGCTGGGTATAGACAGAGTCTCAAGAAGAAGAGGATTGGGATATGAATCCGAGAGAAGAGTGCAAACACTTGCGCACACCAACCAAGGATCCAGTGAAGAAAACGTAAGAAGAAACAACAATCTGTTTGGACATGATCAAGAGATACCACCAGAAGAAAACTTTCCACCAAACCGTACTGTAAGGGGAAGATCAGAAACATGTGATAGCGAGTCAAGTGTCCAAGGACCTAGACCAGTGAGGCGGAACAACCCGATTGAACCAGAAGTTCATGATCAACCACAACAAGGAGTAGGAATGGAGCATACTCTGAAGATGTTTCATGACGTGATAGCGAGGTCACTGCAACAACCTCAGGTGCAACCTCAGCCACTTATGCCACCACAACTTGCAGTGGCTACACCGATGTTACCGTTGAAAACTGCCATCAAGAATATGAAGACACCATATTTTGAAGGCGGGACATATCCATTTCAAGTCGACCAGTGGCTTCGAACTATGGAGAAAAACTTTGAGACCCTGACGTGTTCTGAAGAGTCTAAGAAGAAAATGACAGTATATTACTTAGACAAAGACGCAGCAGAATGGGGGGAGAGTAAGGATCGCCAAGTGGGACATCTGGTCACCACTTGGGCGGCATTCAAACAAGAATTTGAACACAAGTACTTCACTCCTGAATCCAAGCGAAGGCTCCAACGCCAGTTTGCAAACTTGGTACAAGGTGATAAGCCGGTTAGAGAATATGAATCTGAATTTATGCGACTGCGATGACACGTGCTGCGAGGACAAGATGAAGAGGAGACCATGATATCCAACTTTCTGTTTGGTCTAAAACCAGAGTTGGAAAATAGACTGGTAGTCGGGAACTACGAGAGTCTCACCGAGCTAGTGGAAAAGGCTATGAATGTGGAGATCGGATTGGAAGCTGAGAAGGCGGCAAGTAAGAAATTCAAGCAGCATCAAGAAGGAAAGTATGGTGGAAACCAAAGATCTTTTATGGGCAAAGATAAGGAAAAAGAATCGGGAGGGCCAAGTCGACGATTTCTGTTCACAGGAAAATGCTTTAACTATGGCAAGACAGGCCATAAGTCAAGTGAATGCTTCGGGAAGAAACCTGGATCCTTTCAGTCAAACTCATACAATCCTACATGCTACACGTGTGGAAAGAAAGGACACATCTCTACCCAGTGCAGTGTCAATCGTCCTACCCCAGCTACGCCAATCACTGTCCATCCTCCTCTAGCTCCACCTGCAATCGCACCAGCACCAAAAAGGCAAGCTATAGGAGGTAAAGTTTACGCTTTGGAGCTAGAGGATACTAAACCTCCAGGCCCATCTAAGGGTTCCATCACAGGTATTTGGGTTCTTTAACCTTACTAGATTTATTTTGTGTTGTGTTATTGCTTGTGATGCATTGGTTAATTTCTATTGGATAATTTTTATGTTGTTGATATATATTGATGTTGTGCCAGGAGCCTTACATGTTGCGGGGCGTCCCACACATGTATTGTTCGACTCGGGGGCAACACATAGCTTTGTGGCCCCTGAGGTAGCTGCCGAGTTTGTGGGTTCATTTGTGATTGACAGGATGGATGTGGCTGTGATGACTCCCGGAGACCAAACCCTCCAAGCAAAAGAATGCCTCAGAAGAGTTCCGTTAGTCATTTGCAAGAAGATGTTATTGGCAGATTTGTTGGTGGTGCCCTTAAAGGGATATGAGGATATCCTGGGCATGGATTGGTTATCAGGCTATCGGGCACAATCAGATTGTGGAACAGGTTGTATTTTGTTCAAGGATAACGGGCAACGACAAATAGTGTTTTACGGGATCAGTCCAAGCAAGTCTGTGTCTTTAGTAGTTGCCTTGAGAGTGGAAGATTTGCTTAAGGATGGAGAAGCGTATCTGGTAACAGTAACTGCTAGTGAAGGACCCGCTAGCATTGGAGTTGAAATTACGGATATTGCGGTAGTACAAGAGTTTGAGGAT
>NC_027748.1:28479745-28480116 GCF_000695525.1 Brassica oleracea var. oleracea | reverse complement strand
GTTTTCGAAGATCGACTTGGCGTCGGTCTATCATCAGATTCCAATTTCAGAAGGTGATGTCATTAAGACTGCGTTTAGAACTCGTTATGGACAATACGAGTTTGTAGTAATGCCTTTTGTCCTTACTAACGTACTGGCGGCCTTCATGAGATTGATGATTGAAGTCTTCCATGACTATCTCGAAAAGTTCGTGATAATCTTCATCGATGACATTTTAATATATTCCAAGACAGAGGTAGAGCACAAAGCACACTTGAAGCTAGTGTTGGAACGGTTAAGACACCAGAAGCTGTATGCCAAGTTCAGCAAATGTTCTTTATGGAAAAGAGAGATCGGGTTCTTGGGGCACCGTGTGTCTGGAGAAGGAGTTT
>NC_027748.1:28478365-28479622 GCF_000695525.1 Brassica oleracea var. oleracea | reverse complement strand
ACTGTGTACGCAGATGCTTCTAGGGTTGGGTTGGGTTGTGTGTTGATCCAGGAAGGCAAAGTAATTGCTTATGCATCAAGGCAACTCAGGAAGCATGAAGAGAACTACCCAACACATGATTTAGAAATGGCGGCAGTGGTGTTTGCATTAAGGATTTGGAGATCCTACTTATATGGAGAAGTCGTGGAAGTATTCACAGATCATAAGAGTCTCAAGTATTTGTTTACACAACCTGATCTGAAAATCCGACAAAGGCGATGGATGGAGTTTATGGCAGATTACGACCTGAAGATTCAATATCATCCATGCAAAGCTAATGTTGTCGCAGATGCACTAAGTCGTAGAAAGTTAGCATCCGATGTTGGAAAGGAAGTGGAAGCACTATCAAGTGAACTCAAGTTGATGACTCTATGGGCAATTGAAGGGGACCCAAGTGAGCCTTTAGGCATACGTACCATAAACCAGGCAGGTTTACTCGCACGGATCAGACAGGAGCGAGCAACAAAGTGATGAGAAGTTAAAAGGAATCATCACAGAAGTTAAAAATCAAGAAGCTCAAAACGCAAGTGGCTATCATGTGGCGGCAGATGGTACACTATTACTTAATGGGAGGATATCAGTACCACAAGGATAAGGGCTACGAGATGAGATTTTGAAGTCGGCATATCACTCGTTACTCAGTATCCATCCCGGGAGTACGAAAATGTACCGAGATATCCGAAGGTATTATCATTGGCCAGGAATGAAGAAATCAATGGCGCCATGGGTGGCTCTTGGTCAAACTTGTCAACAAGTCAAAGTCGAGCATCAGATTCCAGGAGGGTTGTTACAAAGCTTACCAGTACCTCAGTGGAAATGGGATTCCATATCCATGGATTTCATCACTGGGTTACCCCCGGCTCGAGGACATTCAAATAATGCAATATGGGTGATTGTCGACAGACTGACGAAGGTGGTGCACTTGTTACCCATGAAGGAAACGAATAAGGTAGAAGTATTGGAAGAGATGTATGTGGACCAAATTGTGAGGTTGCATGGTGTGCCAACAGATATAGTCTCCGATCGAGATCCTAGATTCACCTCAAATTTTTGGAAGGCGTTACAAGAAGCAGTGGGAACTAAGTTATTCATAAGCACCGTGTATCATCCCGAGACGGACGGCCAAACCAAAAGAACCATTCGCACTATAGAAGATATGATTCGAATGTGTATATTGGATTGGGCGGGAAACTGGGAAAAACATTTACCATTAATCGA
>NC_027748.1:28467336-28478172 GCF_000695525.1 Brassica oleracea var. oleracea | reverse complement strand
GCTGATCAATCAAAGAGAGAAATGGTGTTCAGTATTGGTGATTGGGTTTATCTGAAAGTGTCAGCTCAAAAAGGAAAGGACCGATTCGGAAAGGTCGGGAAACTAGCGGTAAGATTCATTGGGCCTTACCAGATTATACAACGAATCGTAGACGCTGCTTACCGCCTCAACCTACCTGAAGAGATGCAAATACATCTGGTATTCCACGTATCAATTCTGCGGAAACATGTTCATGATCCCAACGCTATTGAGACAGAGCAAATCGAAAACCTGCAAATAAACCTCACTTATCCAGAGGGATCAATCCGAATAGGTGAACGTCGGATACGAAGATTGAAGAATCGAGATATCACTCAAGTCCAAGTTTTCTGGGGTAAGAGGAACCGTGTAGTTGTGACCTGGGAGGATGAAGCAAGATTCAAAGCGTTGCATCCAGAGTTCTTCCACGAAGATGTAGTAATGGAAGAAGGGGGATCACCGGATCCTTAGAGAATTCGGGGACCGATTCTAATAAGGGGAGGAGGATGTAATACCCCGTCTTAAAAAAAAAACCCTAATTTTGGTTTTATGGAATTTCTCGGGGAAGCCGAAGGATCGGGAAATTTTTATCCTCAAGGTTAAGGTTAGTTTGAAGTCTATTAAAAATATTCAGCTCATCAGATTGGGAAGGAAAAATATTCGGGATTGATAGCGGGACGAAAATTCACCAGAAGGACCGAAATCGCGCAAATCGACCGAGAAGCTCGAGGTGGCTTGATCTAAGGGATCAGAACGTGGTGTCAACCATTTAACCTGTTGAGTGTCAACAAAAGTATGAGGAGTAGACGTGCATGAAGCAGTTCCATGCAGCTCGACACACAGAAGCACGAGGTGTCGCAGTACCTGCGATCAGCGCATGCGAACCGACATGCAGAGGCCCGTGTGTCACGACACATGAACCCCAGACATGCTGAGAGCTATGTGGACGTGGTGGTGTCTCCTGGCATGTAAAGAGGGCATGCAACAGGGCATGTGGACGCCCACGTGTTGTCACTCATGCGACCGGAAGCATGCAGGACGACACACAGGCGATCAGGTGGCTCATTTTTATTGGCTGGCAAGTTCTATATATACCCAGCCACCCTTCACCATTTTTACTCATCTCATTCCATAGAAACCAAAGCAAAACGTGGCTAGAGAGAAAGAGAGAAAAAGAAGTGAGGTGCTTTAGAAGTATAGACATTTCCGAAGACCGATAAACTGCCGGGAAGTTCCGAAAGACTGTCCAGAAGTGAAAGAAGGTTCTTTTCGAGTTCTGATCAGTCCAGACCAGTCCATTCAAGACATCGACGTTGGATTTTTGGGATTTAACATCACAGTACCAAAACGAAGATTTGGAGGGGGGAAAAATGGTTTGGTCAACCTCCGGAATCAAAGAGTCGAGCCACATCGCTTAATCACTGTGAGTCACGGTTAATTGTTTGTTAACGAATTTTTAATGCAAGTTCCTGACATCGGAGACGGCTTCCGAGCTAGGATAGCTGGACCGGTCTAGGTGTCAGTTTGTGGATCCGAGGCTTGAGACGATGTCTGGGCTAAGTGGATAGCAAGACTAGTCTAAGCACCTGGGTTATTGTGATTGTGTGATTATTATATGTTGTTATGGTATGTACCTCATGTTGGTACTGTTGTATGAGAACCTCGTGGTGGTTCTAGTATTAGTTTGCAGGTCAATGCTTTCTCAAATGGTACCACTAAACCGTCCGTGGTCCGGAAAGTGGTGGGCTCGGTTTAAATTGGCTTGATCACCAAGGCCGAGTGTCACACGTGGATGTGACAGCCCCCGACAAGTCCGATAGAGGACCGGGGCACAGTGATTCCGATTGAGGACCGTGACCGGGCGATTATCGAGTGCCTACGCCTATGTGGTGTAATAGTGAAGAGATTGCCGGTGTCCCTTATGTGGAGGAAGAATGATTCTGTTGGGCCCTAGGAGTATATATGAGTGTATATATATATGGTTGATTGATGTGACACTCATAAAGAGTGTTTTGATTTACTATGGTTTAATGGTTTATTGCCAAAATCGGTCATGCTTTATCTTGAATATTGATTGTTGAACTATCCGTCTTGCTTGTGTTTGGGGTTGGGTTTAGAATGACGGGTAGTTGTAAATGCTTGATAGGGAACCCTGGCTCACTGAGTGAAACTAGGTCACTCACTCCTCACATCCTTTTGCAGGTGACCAGTAGAAAGGATCATAGCGCTCGCGGAACTGTAGGAGCTGGTGTAGATTGGACATCTTTTGCTAAAAACTCGTTTTCAAGATATATGAATGTATGTTTTACCTTAGGCTGCGTCCATGGACCATATGTATAATCTTTTGTGCTTGTGAACTTCATGTTATATATATATGAAATAAAGTATGTTTTATATTCGTGACGTGTTGAATCTGATATTAGGTTAGTCCAACCTAACATAACTCTATGATTCGGTACGGGTTGCAAAGCCATCAGGCCGAATATTATAGGAAACGAGTTTTGAATGGATATTCTGGGTTACAAAATTATTTTTTGTGACTTGGAAAGTCTATTCTCAACCCGTCGTAACACTTCCGGACTTGGCAGAGGAAGGTCGTTCGGGCATGTTCTTGTTTGATTGTTGCCCGGCTGACTGACCGATGTCTAAAACAGTTCGGGGGTATTACAGTTGCGATTATAGTTCTAATTGAGGACGCGACTGGAAACCCGAATGACCAGGAGGGTCATCTGCGTAATGCAGTAGGTCAGAAAATAGATGATCAGGGGGCTGTAATCCCTGATACTGATGCTGATATTGCAGCTGCTCAAGCTGTAGACGAGGCTGGTAGACCGAGGACATTAGCTGATTATATCAGGCAAATCAGTACTACGAGAATAGATCTGCGATTCGTCCACCAGCCATTTATAGGCAAGACTTTGAGTTGAAGCCTCATTATTTCACACTCGTGGGACATACAACTTACTGTGGGTTATCACACAAGCATCCTATGGACCATCTAGAGAGGTTCGAGGATCTAGTGACTGCTATTAAAGCCAAAGGAGTCCCTGAGGAATACTTTTTTTGCAAGCTCTTCAAATACTCACTTGCCGGAGAAGCTACACACTGGATCAAGCAGTTACCACCAGGATATCTCACATCATGGGCCGACATTAAGAAAGCATTCCTGTGTCACTTCTTTGATGAGGAACGCGGTGAAGACTTGAAGAGCAATATTGCTACATTCACACAAGAGCCTACATAGTCATTCAGAAGCTCCTGGATCAGATTCAAGTCATATCAGAGACACTGCCCACACCATGGATTCAATGAAGTGCAGTTGCTCAGTATTTTCTATAGAGGCGTCGCGTTATCATACTAGATAGCTTTAAACTCAGCTAGTGGTGGAAATTTTCACAATAGAAATCCAGAGGAGGCAGAGAGGCTTATTGAGAACCTTGCGTCATGTAGCGGTAGCATTGACACTGATTTCAAAAGAAGGGAATCAGCTACTGCTCTTTGGAGAGAAGAGATGGATGAAGTGAAGGTTAAGATGGATAGTGTCTACAAAATTCTAAAGAATCAGAACAGCCTCAGAAGAAATACAGAGACGACATATACCAGACGCTACAAGAATGATTTTAGACATGTAGATTTCATTAGAACATTCAACAACTCATCTTATCAAAAGCCACCTCCAGAAACTGAGGAAAGCAGGAATGAAGTGATGCTTTATCAAGTTCTTGAAAGCCAACAAAAGGTTATGGTGAACTTCAATGGCAAGATAAATGCTGTTTATACATACCTGGGCTCAAAGATCAAAACTCTGAATGCAAGATTGAAGAGGGTAGAAGTTGAGGTAATCTTGACATCGAACACTGTTAGGAGGCATGAAACATTCATTAAGAGTAGAAGAGATGAATCACTGAAGCACCACGTGAATGCCATCATAGATGATGATTTCTGGCAAGTGGTAAAGGAGGAGAAGTTTTAGGAAGGAGACTTACAAGTCGAAAGCTCCATGAGTTTCAGCAGTTCACACTGGTGTCGATCGACGCCAAGAGATGAATATCGACCAATGGAGACAGACGAGGATCGATCGACATCAACTACTCCACATTGATCGACTGAGGAGGTTTCATCATGCGCAAAAGTAAGGATTCTAACTCACGAGAAATTCATAGCTAAACACCCTCATCCACCCCAACCCTTACACATCAAGAAGTCGGACATCGATCGGCACTATGAGCCAACTACCGATCAACAGACAGACTCCATCGATGATCGACACGACCCATCCAGCATCGATTAACGACCACCTCTTACCTACCGAGTGCAGTCACCAAAAATAGATGTAGCACGCATGAATGCACTCAGAAAGCCATCTCAACCCTCAGAGAACATTGCAGACAACTTCAGTCAACAATCTGATGATGCGCCAGAATCTATGCAAGTTGATCAGACTTCTGAGAGGAGAACCTTGAGGAGAAGGAAGGAAAAGGTTCCCAAGCATCTCAAGAGAGGAGTTAATGAGAAGGAGATGGATAGCTTAACCAAATGAGTTCTCAGGATACCCTTGGAAAAACCGTTTGAGGAAGCCTACTTTACCACATGAAACTGAACATGACCTACATAGGATCTTCAATCAGATCAGAGAGAAGATGAAGGAGAGGATTACACTGAAGAAGAAGAGTGATCCTGAGAAGTTTGCAGGGCCATGTTTAGTGAAGGGAATTGAGTCTCCATATGTGCTGTGTGACACAAGTTATCAGTCAGCATACTACCCAAGGTAATGGCAAACCATCTGGGTCTGAAGATAGAGTCTTCGGAGGATTCATTCACTTTTGTGGATTATTCGACGAGGAATGTGAGAACCGAATTTCACACCGTCGATTTCTGTAATCCGAGGAAAGTCAAGAAACTCTAACTTTCTCTGAGGTCCAAGATTCTCTGCGAGAGACAACGACAAGTGACCAAATAAATGCAGAATAATATGAAAAGATAACAAAACTAATTTGTAGAAAAGGTCGATCATATTTTGAATCCTCGTAAGAGCGTTGCGATCATTACAAGAGGTTATAAAATCTTCGGCCGCAAGAGCTGTCAGTGAATTACCTAGTTCTAGCAACCTAAATAAACCTAGTTGAGTTGAAGCTCGATAACAGAAGACCAAAAAGATACGAAAAATGTTTTGATTGATTTCAGACTGGACCTTATGAAAGGCTGCCTATGTACCCCTTTCGAGGATCAAGCCGGACATAGTTTGATTGAAAGAGTAGAACAAGATATCGAACCGCCTTTGCGAGTTTATCTAGTAATCGAGTGCCAGTCATAGAAACAGAACATGTTGAGAATAATGCCTAAATTTTCTAAGTACAGACAGTTCTAAGAGTAAAAAGAATTGTTCATTTTGTCTCTTAAACCTAAAAGTCCTTATATATTCCTTCTAGAGGCGGTTTGCTCTTTTCCTTTCTGCCCTCGGTCGAGTTTATCGCTTCACGGAAATATTCCATTTTCCTTCAATCTTCGTGTTTATCTTTGGAAACTTCACATTTATCCTCCGAACTTGACATTTATCTTCTTCTGCAGAATAAAGGATAAACCATCATAATGATTGGGCTCTATTTCGTATAAAATTGTGAGTGGGCTTTTAGCCGCATTCGGGACCCTTTCGGGCCGTTTTCTGACTTAAGCGTTTTTACGATTTATCGAAAGAGCGCTTCCGAAATGAAGTCGATTATGAAGAAAGTTTGAATTTCTCGTATAGTGGAGGCAGTTCAAGGTGTTTAGTTAACTGTTGCCTTGCCGTTTTATTCGATCAATTCGAATGTCATACGAGATAACGAGTTCTTGCGGACTACGATCGAGTTGAAACAAGAGCAAGTTCGATCCGATCTCGAAGGAGGGAGCTACAGGATGATACGAAAATAAGTTAGTTGTCCAACTCGCCGAGCGAGCGAGTTGGACTGCTCGTTCGGTCCAACTCGCCGAGCGGGCGAGTTGGACTGCTCGTTCGATCCAACCTGCCCGTTCGGCGAGTTGGACTGCTTTTTTGGTCTAACTCGCCATTGGGGCGAGTTGGACGTGCATCCAATTTGCCCTGATGGCGGGCCGGGTTGATCGAGCCTTATGCTCGTTTCGTTGTTTCGATGCCCATGATCCGTTTGTCCGAGGACTCGAGTAACCTTTCTCGAGGGTTTATCGTATGAATCCTTTTTAGAACTCATATGCACAATTATCTATTCTTATTTTATCGTAAGAAGCAATTACTGTTGGGTTCTACTCGTATTTCTTTTTTTGATTGACCTAATTCTCGAAAGGTTTTTTAGCATTTATTAGTATATTAATCGAACATTTGGTATGTACTGAATTTTGTAAAGAAGAAACACCCGTTTTAGTTCTTATATGGTAGATTTTAAATTTCTCAAGTGAAGTAAATTATGTAATGAATGTTACACTTTCTATCTTGAAAAACCTAAAATTATTTTTCCTAACTGTATCGTTCCATCTACTGCGTTATTCAATAAAAATCCACATATTCTTAGCATTTTTGAATATATTACTCTTTCTGTTCACTATGTACTCTTTTTGAGGATGAAAACCGATTTTGGTATTATATATAGCAAATTTTATTTTCTAGCTAGTGAACATGTCAAGACACAAACAAGTTTATACAACAAGACCAGTTCAATATTTATAGATACTTTTAGCGACAAGAAGACTGAGTGTATGGGGAACTGAAACGAGGAACACAAACACAAAACAACTTTTTGTATTCATAATGAAACAAAAGTACACGCAAAATAGGCATAAACTTGGGGCAAAGCAATGATAAGTTTTGCCCTTGATGTTTTATTGGGAAGCAAAAGAAGCTTGAGCATAAACAAACAGACATGTCACCGACTGAAAACAAATGTTACACATGGTAATTTCCTGAGGTTATTTCAAGGATCAACAATAGCAATGACAGTGTTTCTCTCTTCCCTCAACAACGCCACTAACGACTGGAGGACTCCCGTATTTGGTTTTGCAACAGTTAAAGCAATCAGCATTTGTACCTAGGAACGGCACTGGTCCACACTCGAAGCAAAATGTTTGAGCCTCGCTCTTGAGGATTTCTGCATGTTGACATATTCATCAGCGTAAGAAAACTAAAATACAACTACAAATTACGATTGATAATTTTTTTTCTTAAAGTTACCGGTGGAAGCCACCAAGAGGACGAAGAAGAGAACGGTGATGCTGACTGAGTTGATGTTCTTTGCCATTTCTTTCGGTTTTGCCTTGCTTTTTTTTAAACTTGGTGTTTTCTTTTTTCTTGTCAATAAACTTATCGTTGGTGAGAGATATCATGTGTGGTTATCTATTTATAGTCAATATTCTGAAACTTTGTTATCATTGTATAATCAGTCCTCGTTTCTTTCTGGTTTGCCCAAGTTCATAGTGTCGCCACAATTGTTCATTGCCGTATTTTCCATTACATATTATCTTACAAGTCTTTCTATTTTTTAATGATGCCTCCGTTTTAAAAAAATCATTCAAAAGGAAGGTCGTCGCTGTCTTTGTAGTGCATACTCATTTTATATGTTCCTTGTTCTTTTAGTTTTTGCTAAATAATGATTAAAAGTGATATTTTTTTTGTCATCATTAGACTCAGCAAGAATCTTTAAGACTTTTTAATCGGGTAATGAAAAAAAATTGGCATCGTTATTCATTAATAAATTAAGGCTTATAAGACAGTGCACCAATCATGGCAACACTATGTTGGGCATCTTCATTTCATATGCATTACTTGAATTTTTTTTTCTCATCTTCTAGGGCTTTGGCATCTAATGAGCTAAATATCTCTGGATTGACTTTCACATTTTCTGTTAATAAAAATTTATAGTTATCGCCTTTAAACCAGTTAATTTCATGTGGTTACAAACTAAAATTCGAGTGAAAAACCGATATCAATCTAAAAAAAAACGGGATTAAACCAAATGAATAAAAACCCTAGATCTACACATAAACGAGAAGCTGTCTTTAACCACCCACCGCCTTGACCTAGACCCCCCCTAGCCCTCTTCCGCATAAAACTATAGCTTTGATGGTGTCTCATCTCCTACGACGTCCCGAAACAGAATATTAGCCAAAAAGCAACGAGACAGGAGATCTGACATAACCAGGAACGGCAGCTACTATGTCGTATGGATTTGGTTCTTCCACACCACGACAAATTAAAAAAATG
This sequence comes from Brassica oleracea var. oleracea, assembly GCF_000695525.1. NCBI lineage: Eukaryota > Viridiplantae > Streptophyta > Magnoliopsida > Brassicales > Brassicaceae > Brassica > Brassica oleracea. The sequence continues at coordinate 28,469,945 of NC_027748.1, read as the reverse complement.
GGCCTCGGAAAAATAACTAATCAAACGAGAGAAAACCAGTGGAGCTTAAGGAAAAAGAACAAAGAAAAATAAAGAAGAAGCCATCTCCGCCAACGACTCACGCGCCGGCAGTAAAGAGGCAAATGATGATTTGAAGAGAGAGAGAGAGCCTACAGAGAGAAGGAAGGATTTGACTCCTTTCCTTTTATCATTAAGAGCCTTTAATGTTTATTTCTACTTATATGGTTCAGTTTGATGAGTTTTATTGAAAAGCAATCTTTTCATACAGTTTTGCAACTTATGCTATATTTTGGATTTGCATATGATTTTTAAAAGACTATATTCAGTTTTGATATATTAGATGGTAAAGATTCAAAGTTTTCTAGGAATATAAGAAATATGTAACCTATACTTCTCCTTTTATCACTCGGTTCTAGTATTTATATATATATATTTTTGATAATCCAGAGGTATCAGGCTGACCAAAATCCAACCGACTAATTCTTTGGGTGTCTGTCCACCGGAGCCAGACGGAACTGGTTTTTCGTAATGGAAATTAGATACTCGTGTTGCATGACCACACAAGCGGGTAAATCAGAGTTTAGCAGGTTTGAACCCAGTGTGCATAGCACATTTCTGAGCACGTCATACCACTCGACCACGCTTGTGTCAGTTCCAAAACTTATTTCTAGACATATCGTTTCATCAGATTTAGTATATTCAAAAAAAATGTTTAGCAGTTGAGATTTAAAGTTTCGTTTGAATCCTCTCAAGAAATTTGATACAAAAATTATTCTTTTGTTTATTTAAATGGTATATTTGAGGCTCTCTCTAAAAATGATGCAGAACATGCACAAAATTATTCTCATTTTATCTTAAGAAGAATGCAATTATTGTTGGTTTCTACTCGAATTACTTTTTTGATTGACCTAATTCTAGAAAAGGTTTTTTTTTAGCATTTACTAATATATTAATTGATCATTTGGTCATAATGAATGTTACACTTTCTATCTTGAGAAACATAAAATTATTTTTCCTAGCTGTATCATTCCATCTACTGCTTTATTCAATAAAAATCTACATATTCTAAGCATTTTTGAATATATAACTCTATTTCTGTTCACAATAGAACTCTTTTTGAGGATGAAAATCGAATTTGGTATTATATATAGAAAATTTTATTTTTCTAGCTAGTGAACATGTCAAGACACAAACAAGTTTATATAACAAGACCAGTTCAATATTTATAGATACTTTTTAGCGATGAGAAGACTGAGTGTATAGGGAACTGAAATGAGGAACACAAACACAAAACAACTTTTTATATTCATAATGAAACAAAAGTAAACACAACATAGGCATAAACTTGGGGGCAAAGCAATGATAAGTTTTGCCCTTGATGTTTTATTGGGGAGCAAAAGAAGCTTGAGCATAAACAAACAGACATGTCACCGATTGAAAACAAATGTTACACATGGTGATTGCATGAGGTTATATCAAGGATCAACAATAGCAATGACAGTGTTTCTCACTTCCCTCAACAACGCCACTAACGACAGGAGGACTCCCGTATTTGGTTTTGCAACAGTTAAAGCAATCAGCATTTGTACCTAGGAACGGCACTGGTCCTCACTCGAAGCAAAATGTTTGAGCCTCGCTCTTGAGGATTTCTGCATGTTGACATATTCATCAGGGTAAGAAAACTAAAATACAACTACAAAATACGATAGAGAATTTTTTTCTTAAAATTACTAGTGGAAGCCACCAAGAGGATGAACAAGAGAACGGTGATGCTGACTGAGTTGATGTTCTTTGCCATTTCTTACGGTTTTGCCTTGCTTTCTCTTAAACTTGGTGTTTTCTTTTTCTTGTCAGTAAACTTATCGTTGATGAGACATATAATATGTGTTGTTATCTATTTATAGTCAATATTCTGAAACTTTGTCATCATTGTATAATCAGTCCTTGTTTCTTTCTGGAGTGGCTAAGTTCATAGTGTCGCCACAATTGTTCATTTCCGTATTTTCCATTACATATTATCTCACAAGTCTATCTATTTTTTAAATGATGCCTCCGTTTTAAAATAAACATTCAAAAGGAAGGTCGTCGCAGTCTTTGTAGTGTATACTCATTTTATCTGTTCATCGTTTCTTTAGTTTTAGCTAAATAATGATTAGAAGTGATATTGTTTTTGCCATCGTTAGAATCAGCAAGAATCTTTCGGACTTTTTAATCAGGTAATGAAAAAAATTGGCTTTGTTATTAATTAATAAACAAAGTCTTATAAGACATTTTTCTTCAAAAAAAAAAGTCTTATAAGACATTGCACCAATAATGGCAACACTATGTTGGTACTTTTGAGCATCTTCATTTTACATGCATTATACTTTAATTTTTTTTCGCATATATTAGGGCTTTGGCTTCTCATGAGCTAAATATCTCTGGATTGACTTTCACATTTTCTGTTAATATAATAGTTACCCTCTTTAAACCAGTTAATTTCTTGGGTTTACAAACTAAAATTCGAGTGAAAAACCGGAATCAATCTAGTAAAAACTAGATTAAACAAATTGAAAAGAAACCCAAGATCCACACATAAAGAGAAGTCTTCTAACCACCAACTGCCTCGA
>NC_027748.1:28461276-28467254 GCF_000695525.1 Brassica oleracea var. oleracea | reverse complement strand
CCCGCCTACAAAGGTGGTTAAGCCCAGCATCTCCGACAAGCTACACCACCTCAGCAGCTACCCCATAAGACGTCGGGAGAGTAACCGAATAAGTAACATGGCAAAATCACCGACACTTTTGAGATGCCAGAACTAGCCCTCTTCCACATAAAACTCTACCTCTGATGATGTCTCATCTCCTCCGACGTCCCGAAACAGAATATATGCCAGAAAAGCAACGATATAGGAGATCTGACATAACCAGGATCGGCAGCTACTATGTCGTATGGCTTTGGTTCTTCCAAACCACTAAAAATTAAATAAAAATTGGGCCACTGAAATTTAACTACTAAAACAAGAGAAAACCAGTGAAGCCCAGCAAAAAGAACAAAGAATAAAAAAGGAGAAACCATCTCCACCATCGACTCACGCATCGGCAGTAGAGAGGCAAATGAAGATTTGAAGAGAGAAAGAGAGCTTAGAGAGAGATTGAAGGGTATGTCGACTTTCTTTTTATCAGTAAAAGCCTCTAATGTTATTTCTAGGCTCAGTTTGACGAGTTTTATTGAAAAAACGTTTTTTTATACAATTTTGCAACTTTTGCTATGTTTTGGATTTGCATAATATTTTTAAAAGAATATATGCAGTTTTGATATATGATATGGTAAAGATTCAATGTTTTTCTAGGGATATAGGAAATATGTCACCTATATGTCTCTTTTTATCATTAGGTTCAAATATTTATATATATATTTTTTGACAACCGAGGGTATCCGGGCTGAAATCAAACTGACTAATTCTTTGGCGTCTATCCACCGGCGCCAGATAGACCAGGTTGTTCGCAATGAAAACTAGATATTCGTGTTGCATGGCCACACAAGCCGGTAAATCAGAGTTTGGTAGGTTTCGAACCCGGTGTGCTTGGCACCTTTCCGAGCCCGCCGTACCACTCGACCACGCTCGTGTCGGTTCTGATACTTATTTCTAGTGACATCATTCCATCAGATTTAGTATATTCAATTAAAAAATGTTTAGAATTTGACATTTAGAGTTTCGTTTTGAATCCTCTCAGGAAATTTGATACAAAAATTATTCTTTTTGTTTATTTAAATGGTAATTTCAGGTTTATCTCTAAAATAATGGAGAACATGCACTAAATTATTCTCATTTTATTTTAAGCAGCAATTAAAGTTGATTTCTACTCGTATTACTTTTTTTTATTGACCTAATTCTAGAAATTGTTTTTTAGCATTTACTAATTTATTAATCAATTATTTCATATGTATCGAATTTTGTAAAGAAGAAACACTTTTTTTAGTTCTTATATGGTAGATTTCGAATTTTCCCTATGAACTAAATTATATAATGAATGTTACACTTTCTATCTAGAAAAACATATAATGATTTTTCTTAACTGTATCATTCGATCTACTGCCTTATTCAATAAAAATCTACATATTCTTAGCATTTTGAATATATAATTGTATTTCTGTTCACTATAGAACTAAGTTTAAGGATGAAAACCGATTTTTGTATTATATATAGCAAATTTTATTTTTCTAACTAGTGAACATGTCTAGACACAAACAAGTTTATATAACAATACCAGTTCAATATTTATTTAAAAGTTTTAGCGACAAGAAAGACTGAGTGTATGGGGAACTGAAACGAGGAACACAAACACAAAACAACTTTTTGTATTCATAATGAAACAAAAGTACACACAACATAGGCATAAACTGGGGGCAAAGCAATGATAAGTTTTGCCCTTGATGTTTTATTGGGAAGCAAAAGAAGCTTGAGCATAAACAAACATACACGTCACCGACTGAAAACAAATGTTACAGATGGTGATTGCATGAGGTTATTTCAAGGATCAACAATAGCAATGACAGTGTTTCTCACTTCCCTCAACAACGCCACTAACGACTGGAGGACTCCCGTATTTGGTTTTGCAACAGTTAAAGCATCCAGCATTTGTACCTAGGAACGACACTGGTCCACACTGTTGGTTATCTCGGTTGTAACCCGAATAGTTGTGAATTATATATTTGGATAATGATTGAATCGCCGTGCTTTTCTTAAAGAGTATTTCGACCCTATTCCAAACTTTGGGTTACACGAAATCCCTTTGTATGATAAGACAATCAAAGTCTCACTCTTATTCTAGGCTAAGATACAAGAGTAACAAATAAAGCTTTAGTGCTTATATGTGTTTCTTCAAAGTATTTGATGATCTTTGAACAACAAATATTTTTCTCTCTCTTTCTTACTAACTATTAGTTTCTGATTTTTCTATCTGCATTTGCCAATGCCTACACCTCCTTATATAGATAATGAAGAGTTGCAACCAATAGTTGCAATGGTTAAACCAAAAGTTGCAAAGGTTAATGAAGAGTTGCAATGGTTAGCAAAGAGTTGCAATGGTTAATCACCAAGGGTTGCAATTATCAATATGGTTAATTACCAAAGGTTGCAATCATTAATGGTTGCAAAATTGTATTATATAGTTGCAATTGTTCATATAAACAATTGCAATGGTTCATATATAATATTGCACCCATTCACTTAAATATATAACAATCCTCTCCCATTTAAGTGTAATCATAGATTCATTAAATAAATCATACATATATCAAACTCATGCATAAATGAAAATGTTCGAAGAATTGAATTTTCATCTTATACACATTCCAAATGTCCGAGAATCAGGATATCCTACGGATTGAATCCCTCAACCCATTTTGGGCACATGAAGATAATACACACATGTGTTTCCACACTACTCTAAATGTTTATACTTGACACTATTATTAGCCATTGTCCCAATCCATTCTTGAGTGCGTACAAAGCCAAGTCCCAGCTTATTGAAGCGGCATCACTTCACACTCATATAAGTAAATTCTTTCACTCATGCACCTGCAAATGCATTTTTCAAAGTACTTATTAAGAATAATATTTCAACCTATCTCATTCTTGCAAGTCCAAGCACGTACCTTGGGATGAAAAAAAAAAATGTGCTTCAATCTTTAAGTGTAGGCTTTCCACATTGAATTCAGCCTCTAACGTCGTATTAGAGGGGAATTGGGTATCCCACCATTAAAGAATTAAAATGGAGTTTAAACCCATCCCTTTAACCGACTTAATCACTAAGTCCCTAGCTAATCCTTTCGTGAAATGATCAGCTAAATTTTGTTGAGACCGAACAAACTCTATTGTAATCACCCCGTGAGTGATCAGCTCACGTACTGCGCTATGTCTAACACCCAGATGTCTAGACTTACCATTATACACTTGGCTATAGGCCTTAGCCAAGGTAGCTTGACTATCACAATGGATAGAAATTGGTGATACTGGTTTCATCCACAATGGAATCTCATACACTAAGTTTCTTAGCCACTCTGCTTCTTTACCAGCAGCTGCTAATGCTACGAATTCCGACTCCATAGTCGGACTTGTAATGCAAGTTTGCTTCTTGGAAGCCTAAGAAATGGCACCTCCCCCAAGCAAAAACACCCAACCACTTGTAGAAGAATGATCTTCTATGTTGGTAATCCAACTTGCATCTGAATGTCCTTCTAGCACCAAAGGAAATCCGACATATGTCAAACCATAATTAATGGTTCCTTTCAAATACTTGAGAACCCTTTTTAAGGCTTGCCAATGTTGCGTACTAAGATTACTAGTGTATCTACTCAACCTTCCTACAGCATAAGCTATATCTGGCCTAGTGCTCGTCATGGCATACATTAAGCAGCCAATCACTTGAGAATATTCGAGTTGCGATACTGCTTGTCCTGCATTAGGCATAAGCTTCACACTCGCATCCATGGGAGTGCTCATTGGAGAACAATTCTCACAATTGAACTTCTTGAGAATTTTCTCAATGTAATGAGATTGTGTCAAAGATAGTCCTTTAGTTTCACGTTTACATCCGCCTCCCCCATGTCTTTCATTGCAAAATTTGATGACAAAAATGTTTTTGTAAGCTCTACTTGTCCAAGGTCAGTACTAAAGATCAACATGTCATCAACATACACGCAACAACATACAAGCAAATGATTACTCCGTTACCGGATTCGTCAAATTTGCTATATAAACACTTATCCGATTGGTTTAACATGAAACCATTTGATAAGACAACCTCATCAAACCTTTGATGCCACTGCTTAGGTGCTTGCTTTAGCCCATACAATGATTTGATCAACTTACACACCTTATGCTCATTACCAGGCATAACAAAACCTTTAGGTTGTTTCATATACACATATTCTTCCAAAATACCATTTAAGAACGCTGTCTTAACATCCATTTGGTGAATCACAAGGTTATTAATTGCTGCCAAAGCAATTAATAATCTTATAGAAGAGATCCCAGAAACTGGAGCATATGTATCGAAATAATCAATACCTTCTCTTTGTTTAAAGCCTTGAATAACCAATCGTGCTTTAAACTTATCTATTGTTCCATCAACTTTCATCTTCTTTTTGAAGATCCATATGCAGCCTAAAGGCTTGCAACCAGGTGGGAGATCCGATAAGACCTAAGTATTATTTCCCATGATGGAGTCCATCTCATCATTATTGCTTCTTTCCAAAAAGAAACATCCTGAGAATTCATAGCTTCACTATAAGTTCTTGGATCATTATCAATATGATAACAATATGAGTGTTGGAAACCAATCTCATCTCTTGATCCTTCAACTAAATATATTTGAAAATCAGGGCCAAATGATTTTTAATCCTTCGCCGTTTGCTCCTAAGGAGCATAGGTGACATGTCAGGAGGCACTAAAGTGTCGTGTCCTTTATTAGCTCTACTTGAACTTGGTACCAAATCCCTTGGCATAGGTATAGATGAAAACCGATTTTCATCAAATATTGCATCTCTTGATTTAATTACAGTGTGAACTGCTACTGAATCATTAGGTTCTATTACATAAAACCTATAAGCTTTAGAAAATGCTTTGCATATCCAATAAAAATGCAATCAATACCCCTCTCTCCTAAAGTTTTAATTTTGGGTTGGGGTAGTCTTACAACAGCCCTACATCCCCAAACTCGGTGATAATTCAAGTTTGGTTTTCTCTTATACCAAAGTTCATAAGTGGTAAATTTGTTCTTTTTGTTAGGAACTCTATTTAATAAATTGCAAGCCGTTAACATGGCTTCACCTCAAAATCCGTCACTTAATCCCGAGTAAGATAACATGGAATTAACCATTTATTTTAGGATTTTATTTTTTCTTTCTGATACACCATTTTGTTGTGGTGTATATGGAGCCGTAGTTTCATGAATAATGCCTACGGATTGGAAATATACATGATCATAATACTCTCCACCTCTATCAGTGCGTAACTTCTTAATCAAACCATTTTGTTCCAATTCAACCTCAGTTTTATAAACCTTAAATTTATCTAGGGCCTCATCTTTAGCATGTAATAAATACACATAACAGAAACGAGAATAATTATCTATGAAAGTGAAAAAATACTTCTTGTTTCCTAAAGATGGTGTAGCATGCAAATCACATAGATCACTATGTATAAGTCCTAGCACTACAGAATTTTTTTCAATGCTTTTAAATGGTTGCCTAATTATTTTTGTTAACATGCAAGTACTACATTTTTCTAACTTTATATCAAAAGTAGGAATTAACCCTTCTTTAGACATATTAATAATACGATTATGATATAAATGACCTAATCTAGCATGCCACAGAGATGAATCATTTTTACTAGAACTTGCCATATAAACAGAATTGACAACTGTATTAATATTAAGCATAAACATTCCATTACAGAAATATCCAAATCCAACAAATACACCACACTTCGATAATATATACTTATCGGGTTCATACACTTGCTTAAAACCACATTTATTTAAAACACTGCCAGAGACTAAGTTTTTCCTAATTCCAGGTACATGAAGTACATCCTTGAGATCAAGGGTTTTTCCAGAACTAAACTCTAACACCACTTTTCCACGACCTAGGATA
>NC_027748.1:28460549-28461072 GCF_000695525.1 Brassica oleracea var. oleracea | reverse complement strand
TTAGTTCATCGGAAAGGTCCTCGGAATATACCGAGGGAGAACTTCCTCGGGATATTTCGATTGAATTTCCGATGGTCTAATTCTCGGAAATTCCGACGAAATGTTCCTCGGAACTTTCATCGGGAATTTCCGAGGAACGTGTCCGTCGGTATATTCCGAGGAAGATTTCCCTCGGAAAATTCCGAGGAAACGTTCGTCGGAACGAGGGTTCATTTCCTCGGAATTTCAAAAATAATTAATTTTTTTTTTAAAAATAAAATTTTTTGAAATTTAAATTTGAAAATATAAAATTAAAATTAAAATAGAAAAAAACATATTAGATAATATTCAAAGTTGTACAAATAAAAGTAAAACATTCCGAGTTTTTGAAAAAAAAAAACTACTCGTCATCCACGTTCGGGAACACCTCGTTCGGGTACATCCTCTGCATCATCTCCATCTTTTGCTGGTTCAGCCTCTTCTGTGCCTCATAGCCCGCCTGTTGAGCCGCCATCTGGGTCTCCAACAAAGATATGCGATCATC
>NC_027748.1:28457359-28459882 GCF_000695525.1 Brassica oleracea var. oleracea | reverse complement strand
CGTGGATCTGCTTCCCATAGTTGTCCATAACTTTATGGACGAAGTGGTGATAGATAAAGAGCGTCTCATCGGAATTCCAGTTGAATTCTTGCTGAAAAAAAAACACAATTAGTAGAAAATTTATATTAAAGATTAAAAATAAAAGTAAAAAATTAGAATAGTTACTGCAAACTGACGAAACCACATATGCTGCTTCTCGGCAGGGAAGTCAGTGAAAGTCGGATGTCCCTTGTCGAGGGCCGAGTACATCATACGGTTGATCCATGCGCTGATCCCGTTCCCGGATCGCTTGAACCTAATAAAAAGAACAAATTATTAATAATGAATCAAATTTTAATAAAAAAAAATACGTTTAATTACCATGTTTGACCCCGTCCATGTGGATACGGAGTGAGATAGGGAAGATGGTCACGACCGGGCTGTCGAACCAACTCCGCAACACTCATCACTCCCGGAGGACCCGGAGGAGCAGGAGCGGGTGCAGCAGCGGGAGCGAGATGAGCAGAAGCGGGAAATGGAGAGGGATATGTAAGCTGTGGGACGAAGCGGAATCCTGAATGTGGCTGGAATCCCGAGACTGGCTCCCCGTACCACCACGACCACGACGCTGTCGAGGCCGGGTCTGATCATCAGTAGACCTGTAAATTAAAAAAACATATTTAAAAATTAGTTCTAATAATTTTAATAAATTAAAAAAAAATTATTAAAAACAGTAGACCTGTAAATTAAAAAAACATATTTAAAAAATAGTTTTGAATCACAAATAATAAATAGTTTTACAAATAAAAGTTTTAATAAATAAAAAATAGTTTAATAATAACAAAAAAATAGTTTTAATAAATAAAAAATAGTTTAATAATTACAAAAATACTTTTCAATAAATAAAAAATAGTTTAATAATTACAAAAAATAGTTGTAATAATAGTAAAAATGTTTAATAATTACAAAAAATAGTTTTAGTAAATAAAAAATAGTTTAATAATTACAAAAAATAGTTTTAATACTATGTAAAATGTTAAATAATTACAAAAAATAGTTTTAATAAATAAAAAATAGTTTAATAATTACAAAAAATAGTTTTAATACTATGTAAAATGTTAAATAATTACAAAAAATAGTTTTAATAAATAAAAAATAGTTTAATATACAAAAAACGTTTTCATATTATATATACATAATTAGCAATTAGATTTTTATAACCACAAAATTAATTAAACCTAAAAAAAAATTCCAAATCAAGTGAATACCATAATCAAACTCGATTTTACACAATCCTACCATTCACCCTAACAAAAATCTATAAATATCATTCCATAATCATCAAATCTACTTAAAAACCTAACAAATCTAACCTAATCTAATCTAATCTAATCTATAAATGTTCATACATGATAAGTCGCGATAGAGAGAGCGTGAGCCGGAGAGGAGTCGCGAGAGAGAGTCGAGCGTGAGTCGGAGAGGAGTCGCCAGAGAGAGAGAGAGCTTGAGCCGGAGAGGAGTCGTGAGAGAGAGAGAGAGCTTGAGCCGGAGAGGAGTCGCGAGAGAGAGAGAGAGAGCTTGGGCGGAGCTGGATTCGGCGGAGAGAGGGGAAGATAGAAATGGGGAAGAAGATCTGGTTCGACCTAATAATATGAGGCGTCCGACAGAAGATGTCCGTCGGAATTTCCTCGGAATAATTAAATAATTCCATCGGAATTTCCTCGGAAACAATTAATTCAATTTTCGCGAAATATTTGGCGGCTTGGTTTACCCGGTGAAAAACCCCTAGTTCCTCGGGATTTCCTCGGAATATTCCGAGGGAATTCCGAGGAAACCTTATCTTCCTCGGAATTCCGTCGGAATTTTCCGAGGAAATCCCGAGGAAAAAGGGTTTGTGGTTTCAAAACTTCGATTTTTTTTGCCGTATTTCATTTCTTATACAATTGTACTGCATACCATTGAGGATTCTTTGTATAGATGATCATAAACCATGAAATAACAAAATTTCAAAAATAATTGTAAGTATTCCTTTTACCGTTTATTAAAGTGTATAAGTGTTTCTCTTATGTTGTGTGGTTTTCGTTCATGCAATCGTAAAAGTGTTTGTTATTGGGTAAAACACCAAAGTTTGACTTCATAATCTGGCTAAGACACTTAATGAAGGTTATATACGTGTTATTCAATGCGTAAAACGTTGTTTTCGGTTAAAAACTCCTAGTTCCTCGGAATTTCCTCGGAATACCAAGGAAATTCTGAGGAAACCCTTATCTTCCTCGGAATTCCGTCAGAATTTTCCGAGGAAATTCCGAGGAAATAGACTATATAATCAAATCCCTAAATCGACAAGGTCTATTCCGAGGAAATTCAGAGAAAAACCTATCTTCCCTCGGAATTTCCTCGGTATTTCTATGAAAAAAAAAAATCGATGCTAGTCTATTCCGAGGAAATTCTGAGGAAACCCTATCTTCCCTCGGAATTTCCTTGGTATTTCTATTATATAAAAAAAAAAAGTCGATGCTAGTCTGTTTCCGAGTCATCATCACC
>NC_027748.1:28446287-28455152 GCF_000695525.1 Brassica oleracea var. oleracea | reverse complement strand
GACATCTTAACATACCTGTTTTTGCTTCCGGTTGTCGGTGAACTAACCCCATGAATTCAGTTATACCTCGTTGGTATTCTTCCGTAAGCAATCTCGTGTTCGGATCCAAATGAGGTCGATCGATCCAAGAACGAGAATAATTTGAAGAAGACATGTATTTAATGAATCAAATTCGTGTGTAAAGTGAGTAAGAGGGAGAATGAAGATATGGAGTGAATGAAGAGGAAGAGGAGTGCATGTATTTATAGTTCAAATGCTGCAGACAGATCGAGGAAATTCCGACGGAATTCCGACGCCAACGGCTAGTTCGTCGGAATTTCCTTGGAATTTTTAAAATCCCCCAATGGCTCTCTAACGGCTATAATATTTCCTCGGAATTCAAAGGTTTTTTCTGAGGAATACATTTTTCCTCGGTATTCCATAAGAATATTCCGACAGATTGATATTTCCTCGGAATTCCGTCGGTATATTCCGAGGAAATTCCGAGGAACCCAAATTTTGAGTTTCCTCGGAATATCCTCGGAAATTCCTCGAAAATTCCTCGGGATATTCCGAGGATTTCATTTTCCGTCGGAATGTCCGTCAGAATACCGCTATTTTCTTGTAGTGCCATATGAAGTACGGATCCATCTTGAACTTGCTCATATGTAGTGAACCATTCACGATCCTTGCAAACATGTGTTGTTGCACCCGAGTCAATCCACCATGCCACTTCATCATCCTTGATGAGTGGATGGACCTTGGTCCAAGACACTTTTCCCAAACGGTTTTGTCCCGTTTTATTTTTATCCTTCCCTGCTCGGCAATCACGACTTAAGTGACCCGGTTTGTTACAATTCCAACAAATGCTCTTAAACTTTTTGTTAGATCCATTGTAAGTGTTGTTATTAAAGGATCGTTTCCTCTTATTCTTATTCTTAGAACTCACACCTTCCTCCATCATATTGATGGAAGAAGTACCAGCCTCATTATTTTTGGGTTTTTCTCCCTCTTGCGCCCTTAGAGATTCCTCTATGCGCAAATGGCTGCCAAGTTGTACAAGAGAAAACTCTTCCTTTTTGTGTTTTAACATGTGTTTAAAATCTTTCCATGAAGGTGGTAACTTATCGATGATACTCGATACTGAGATGGATTCGTCCATCTTCATGTTGTGTTGTGCAAATTGACCTAGTATACGAAGCAATTCATTGTATTGCGCTCCATAACTGGCCTAGAATCAGACATCTTGTAATTATTAAAATTACTAACAAGGAACTTCTTACTAGAAGCATCCTCAGCCATGTATTTTAATTCTAACGCATCCCACAACTCTTCTGCGGATTCGACATTCTGATAAACATCAAAGAGAGGATCTGACATACCGTTGAGAATATGGCCACGACATATGTAATCATCATTTTCCCATTTAAGCTGCTTCCTTGTCTCATCCAGAGACTCGTTCTCAGCATCCTCCGGTACAGTAGGCATAGGCATGCTTAGAACATACAATACATTCAGATTTGTGAGGAGAAAATGCATCTTCTTTTGCCATCTTCGAAAATCTACTCCTTCAAACTTATCTAACTTTCCAAACTTTGATGTCATCTCTCGCACCGATACACCTGCCATAATTCACAAGAAAAATACTCTTTAAGATTGTTGGCTATTTGGGTTGTAACCCGAATAGTTGTGAATTATATACTTGGGTGATGATTGAATCGCCGTGCTTTCCTTAAAGAGTATTTTGACCCTATTCCAAACTTTGGGTTACACGAAATCCCTTTGTAGGATAAGACAATCAAAGTCTCACTCTTGCTCTAACCTAAGATACAAGAGTAACAAATAAAGCTATACTGCTTATATGTGTTTCTTCAAAGTCTTTGATGATCTTTGAACAATGAATCTTTTTCTCTCTCTCTCTTTCTTACTAACTATTAGTTTCTGATTTTTTCTATTTCCATTTGCCAATGCCTGCACCTCCTTATATAGAAAATGAAGAGTTGCAACCAATAGTTGCAATGGTTTAACCAAAAGTTGCGAAGGTTAATGAAGAGTTGCAATGGTTAATCACCAAAGGATGCAATTATCAATATGGTTAATTACCAAAGGTTGCAATCATTAATGGTTGCAAGGTTTCATTATATAGTTACAATTGTTCATATAAACAATTGCAATGGTTCATATATAATATTGCACCCATTCACTTAAATATATAACACACTCGAAGCAAAATGTTTGAGCCTCGCTCTTGAGGATTTCTGCATGTTGACATATTCATCAGCGTAGGAAAACTAAAATACAACTACAAAATACAATAGAGAATTTTTTCCTTAAAATTACCGGTGGAAGCCGCCAAGAGGACGAACAAGAGAACGGTGATGCTGACTGAGTTGATGTTCTTTGCCATTTCTTTCGGTTTTGCCTTGCTTTTTCTTAAACTTGGTGTTTTCTTTTTCTTGTTGATAAACTTATCGTTGGTGAGACATATAATATGTGTTGTTATCTATTTATAATCAATATTCTGAAACTTTGTCATCATTGTATAATCAGTCCTCGTTTCTTTCTGGAGTGGCCAAGTTCATAGTGTCGCCACAATTGTTCATTGCCGTATTGTCCATTACATATTATCTTACAATTCTATCTATTTTTTAGTGATGCCTCCGTTTTAAAATAAACATTCAAAAGGAAGGTCGTCGCAGTCTTTGTAGTGTATGTATACTCATTTTATATGTTCCTTGTTCTTTAGGTTTAGCAAAATATGGATTAGAAGTGATATTGTTTTTCTCATCGTTAGACTCAGCAAGAATCTTTCGGACGTTTTAATCAGGTAATGAAAAAAATTGGCTTCGTTATTCATTAATAAATAAATAATTTCGGACATTGCACCAATCATGGCAACACTATGTTGGTAGTTTTGAGCATCTTCATTTTATATGCATTACTTTAATTTTTTTTCATCTCGAGGTAAATATCTCTGGATTGACTTTCACATTTTCTGCTAATATAATAGTTATCCCCTTTAAACCAATTAATTTCTTGGGTTTACAAACTAAAATTCGAGTGAAAAACCGGAATCAATCTAGTAAAAACTAGATTAAACCAATTGAAAAAACTCTAGATCTACACATAAAGAGAACTCGTCTTCTAACTACCAACCACCTCGACCTAAAGCCCCTCACCTCCTCCTCCACAGCCTACAAAGGTGGTTAAGCCCAGCATCCCCGACAAGCTACACCACCTCAGCAGCTACCCCATAAGACGTCGGTAGAGCAACCGAATAAGTCACATTGCAAAATCACGACACTTTTGAGATGCCAGAACTAGCCCTCTTCCACATAAAACCCTAGATCTGATGGTGTCTCATCTCCTCCGACGTCCCAAAACGGAATATTAGCCAGAAAAGCAACGAGATAGGAGATCTGACATAACCAGGATCGGCAGCTACTATGTCGTATGGCTTCGGTTATTCCAAAACACTAAAAATAAAATAAAAATTGGGCCTCTGAAACATAACTAATAAAACAAGAGAAAACAAGTGAAGCTCCAGCAAAAAAGAATAAAGACTAAAAAAGAGAAGCCATCTCCACCATCGACTCACGCATTGGCAGTAGAGAGGCAAATGGCGATTTGAAGAGAGAAAGAGAGCCTAGAGAGAGGTGGAAGGGTTTGGCGACTTTCTTTTTTTCAGTAATAGCCTCTATTGTTTATTTCTACTTATATAGCTCTGTTTGCCGAGTTTTATTGAAAAAGTATATTATTATACAATTTTACAACTTATGCTATGTTTTGGATTTGCATATGATTTTTAAAAGAATATATACAGTTTTGATATATTAGATGGTAAAGATTCAATGTTTTTTCTAGGAATATAGGAAATATGTCACCTATATATCTCTTTTTGTCGTTAGGTTCTAGTATTTATATATATTGTTTTTGATAACCGACGGTATCCGGGCTGAACTCAAACCGACTAATTCTTTGGGCGTTTGTCCACCGGCGCCAAATAGACCCGGTTGTTCGCAATGGAAATTAGATACTCGTGTTCCATGGCTACACAAGCCGGTAAATCAGAGTTTGGTAGGTTTTGAACCCGGTGTGCTTAGCACCTTTCCGATCCAGCCGTACCACTCGACCATGCTTGTGTCGGTTCTGATACTTATTTCTAGTGACATTGTTCCATCAGATTTAGTATATTCAATTAAAAAATGTTTAGAATTTGAGATATAGAGTTTCGTTTTTAATCCTCTCAGGAAATTTGATACAAAAATTATTCATTTTGTTTATTTAAATGATATATTTTAGGTTATCTCTAAAATAATGGAGAACATGCACTAAATTATTCTCATTTTATCTTAAGAATTACTGTTGGTTTCTATTCGTATTTCTTTTTTTGATTGACCTAATTCTAGAAAACGTTTTTTAGCATTTATTAATACATTAATCGAACATTTGGTATGTACTGAATTTTGTAAAGAAGAAACACTCTTTTTATTTCTTATATGATAGATTTCGAATTTCCCCAATGAACTAAATTATATAATGAATGTTACACTTTCTATCTTGAAAAACATAAAATTATTTTTCCTAACTGTATCATTCCATCTACTACCTTATTCAATAAAAAATCCACATATTCTTAGCATTTTTGAATATATAATTCTATTTCTGTTCACTATAGAACTCTTTTTGAGGATGAAAACCGATTATGGTATTATATATAGCAAATTTTATTTTTCTAGCTAGTGAACATGTCAAGACACAAACAAGTTTATACAAAAAGACCTGTTTAATATTTATAGATACATTTTATAGACAAGAAGACTGAGTGTATGGGGAACTGAAACGAGGAACACAAACATAAAACAACTTTTTGTATTCATAATGAAACAAAAGTACACACAACATAGGCATAAACTAGGGGCAAAGCAATGATAAGTTTTGCCCTTGATGTTTTATTGGGAAGCAAAAGAAGCTTGTGCATAAACAAACATACACGTCACCGACTGAAAACAAATGTTACACATGGTGATTGCATGAGGTTATTTCAAGGATCAACAATAGCAATGACAGTGTTTCTCACTTCCCTCAACAACGCCACTAACGACTGGAGGACTCCCGTATTTTGTTTTGCAACAGTTAAAGCAATCAGTATTTGTACCTAGGAACGGAACTGGCCCGCACTCGAAGCAAAATGTTTGAGCCTCGCTCTTGAGGATTTCTGCATGTTGACATATTCAACAGCGTAAGAAAACTAAAATACAACTACAAAATGCGATAGAGAATTTGTTTTCTTAAGATTACCGGTGGAAGTCACCAAGAGGACGAACAAGAAAACGGTGATGCTGACTGCTGAGTTGATGTTCTTTGCCATTTCTTTCGGTTTTGCCTTGCTTTTTCTTAAACTTGGTGTTTTCTTTTTCTTGTCAATAAACTTATCGTTGGTGAGACATATAATATGTGTTGTTATCTATTTATAGTCAATATTCTGAAACTTTGTCATCATTGTATAATCAGTCCTCGTTTCCTTCTGGAGTGGCCAAGTTCATAGTGTCGCCACAATTGTTCATTGCCGTATTTTCCATTACATATTGTCTTACAAGTCTATCTATTTTTAATGATGCCTCCGTTTCAAAATAAGCATTCAAAAGGAAGGTCGTCGCAGTCTTTGTAGTGTATACTCATTTCATATGTTCATTGTTTCTTTAGTTTTAGATAAATAATGATTAGAAGTGATATTGTTTTTGTCATCGTTAGACTCAGCAAGAATCTTTCGGACTTTTTAATCAGGTAATGAAAAAAAATTGGCTTCGTTATTTATTAATAAATAAAGGCTTATAAGACATTTCACCAATCATGGCAACACTATGTTGGTACTTTTGAGCATCTTTATTTTATATGCATTAGTTTTTTTTTTCTCATCTGTTAGGGCTTTGGCTTCTCATGAGCTAGATATCTCTGGATTGACTTTCACATTTTCTGTTAATATAATAGTTATCCCCTTTAAATCAGTTAATTTCTTGGGTTTTGATACACTAAAACTGAACATTTCCTACTGTCAAGTTAACAGTGATAATTGTAGTAATTGAAATTCAATCCAGATGACCAGTCTACACTTTATTCTTATGCGTTTTCAACTTAGCTAAAACTAAAATGGGTTTTGAATTAAGTAGTGACTTGCAAGTAAAGTAAAAGATTTTAAAAGCTTTAGATTCGATATTGAGAATAAGCTGATCTAGGGTTTCTCATCGGGTGCTAAAACTTAGCCAAACATTTATTCAAGCTCGTTAAGACACGATCTAGAACACGGATCACTCTTAGTAGAACAGCCCACTGTCGTGGTGTTGTTCCCTTTGCGGTTCGACCTTGACGCCTAAACTGTCGTTTGGATTAAGGATCGGTCGCAAGCTATAGAGATCAAGTCCGATAAGTTCACTGAACACTCTAGCATCTACTTTCGCTGGCTAGAGATGTTCAGCTCATTCATTCGATATCAGGGAGACTACTACACGGTTAGTGGGTGATCGGACCTAAGATCTAGCAATAAGTGATCAGGTTAGAACTAGCATTAAGAACTAGAATGAACGAAAAAATGATAAGTGCTTATTTATGTGTAACCTTGCGTTTAACACCCTAGAACCCTAGACAAGCTAGACGACTACTCAGCCATAACACAAGATGAACAGGACATAATAAATGAATAATACTGCATCTAAATCAAAGGTTAAACAATGGGGTTCCGAATGATCTTCTCTGTCAAGAAGAGGAGCCGTCTCCCTTACAATAACAATATCCAAGAATAGGTCTAGGTCTTTTTGCCAAAAACTAGCGTAAAGAAATAAGATAGATAGGGGTCGCTTTTATATGGAGGCGCCCATAGACTTCAGAGTGGAGAATCAGCAACTAGGGCAAATATTTGGAAGATATGGAAATTTCCATAATTATCGAGAACAATCGTCTGGCTGTTCCTGGTAGGATCGACCGTCAGACTGCTCTGCGGATTGTTCTTCAGGGGGAATTTCCAATCCTTGCTCTTTTCTTCATGCCTATTCCTTAAGCTCTTCAATCTTCTCCAGACCTGAAATGACTCTAAAAAGACTAGACTAACTCGATAAAACAACGAAAACAAGTTAGAAAGCATATACACAATGATGTCAAAAACACCATATATCAGGTTTACAAACTAAAATTAGAGTTACAAACCAGAATAAATCTAGTAAAAACTAGATTAAACCAATTGAATAGAAACCCTAGATCATTACCGACACTTTTGAGATGCCAAAACTAGCCCTCGTCCACATAAAACTCTAGATCTGATGGTCTCTCATCTCCTCTGACGTCCCGAAACGGAATATTAGCCAGAAAAGCAACGAGATACGATATCTGACATAATTAGGATCGGCAACTACTATGTCGTATGGCTTTGGTTCTTCCAAACCACTAAAAATAAAAAGAATGGGGCCTCTAAAAAATTACTAATCAAACAAGTGAAAACAAGTGAAGCTCCAGCAAAAAGAACAAAGAATAAAAAAGGAGAAGCCATATTCACCATCGACTCACGCACCGGCAGTAGAGAGGCAAATGACGATTTGAAGAGAGAGATGGAAGGGTTTGGCGACTTTTTTTTAATCAGTAATAGCCTCTAATGTTTCTTTCTATTCATATGGCTAAGTTTGACGAGTTTTAATGAGAAAACTATATTTTCATACAATTTTGCAACTTATGCTATGTTTTGGGTTTGCATATGATTTTTAAAAGAATATATACAGTTTTGGTATATTAAATGGTAAAGATTCAATGTTTTTCTAGGAATATAGAAAATATGTCACCTATATATCTGTTTTTACCATTGGGTTCTAAGATTTATATATATATATATATATATTGTTTTTGATAACCGAGGGTATCCGGGCTGAAATCAAACCGACTAATTCTTTGGGCGTATGTCCCCTGGTGCCAGATAGACCCGGTTGTTCGCAATGGAAATTAGATACTCGTGTTTTATGGCCACACAAGCCGGTAAATCAGAGTTTGGTAGATTTTGAACCCCGTGTGCTTAGCACCTTTTCGAGCCCGCCATACCACTCGACCACGCTTGTGTTGGTTCTGATACTTATTTCTAGTGACATCGTTGCATCAGATTTAGTATATTCAATTATAAAATATTTAGAATTTGAGATTTAGAGTTTCGTTTTGAATCCTCTCAGGAAATTTTATACAAAAATTGTTTATTTAAATGGTATATTTTGGGTTTATCTCTAAAATAATGGAGAACTTGCACTAAATATCTCTGGATTGACATTCACATTTTCTGTTAACATAATAGTTATCCCCTTTAAACCAGTTAATTTCTTGGGTTTACAAACTAAAATTCGAGTTAAAAACCGGAATCAATCTAGTAAAAACTAGATTAAACCAATTGAATAGAAACCTGATATCACTCAAATTACCCTAAGGAGTGAATTACTCTCTCAAATAAGAGGTTCAGTTGCATTACTTCAATATCGATCAATTGTCAAAAGACAATATCGATCGATGCTTCTAGGTAAGCCCTAGTGACAGGTTGATAATGCTCACTAGTCTCCTAGATCAGCGGGTAGCATCTCTCTAGCATTCCTAGCATGACATATTAGATTCAGGACAGGATGATCAATGATGCTTGACTCATGCTAATTCCTAGGTTCATGATCTCGCATCTCGACATCGATCGATGGTACAGGATGTGCATCGATCGATCATAATCTTCAATCGTCGAGGCATCTCTTGTATATCAATCGATGGCACTGTTTGTGCATCGAACGATTGCTTCTTCTTCGTATCGACCTCTAGTGGTCAGCTTGGATGAAATCTCTTTTAAGCTCCTAAATGCTCCATAATCATCACTTTACT
>NC_027748.1:28444410-28444855 GCF_000695525.1 Brassica oleracea var. oleracea | reverse complement strand
TAGGCGTATGCTGATAGCTCGTTCAGTTCCTCATGCATTGACTCCATTTTGTTTTGTATCAGCTGCTTGGCGTCTGGTGTAGACGTGGTATCGATCGATGCGACCAAGTATTTATCGGTCGATGCTGGTGCCTTACTGTCGATCGATTTGGAGCGTTCTCTGTCGATCGATGCTGATATCTGGTGTTGAGATGCGAATCGCCTCTGAATGGCTTTGACTTCCTTCTGTAAACACTCTGCATGGCTATCCAGTCCATTGAGTCTGACGTCGAATGGAAAGTAGATGTCATCACACCGCTTCTCAAACCGGTCCTCCATGATGTCTATAGTTGTGTAAATCTTTGATGTGATCTGATCAACTTCTGCTGCTGTGTAGGGAAGATGTTCTGTAGGTTTCTTGACGTCGAGCGATGCCCTGCGGAACCTATCGATCGATGTTGAACATT
>NC_027748.1:28441265-28444326 GCF_000695525.1 Brassica oleracea var. oleracea | reverse complement strand
TATCTTCCATGGCTGCGAACTTGCTGTCGATTGATGTGATGGTGCAGATATCGATCGATGTGGCTGGTTGTTGGTCTTTCTTGCGAATGGTGTCCAAATCTTGCTGTAGCAGATCGATTCTTGTGCTTAACCAGTCCACGTTGTTGTTGACAGGGTTGTATACGTCATTAATCTTCGTGTTGATGTATGCGATCTCACATTCATCCTTCTTCTCTGCCAAACTTTCCATTTCTACAGGAATCTGGGATGTCTGTGGGTTGACGTCGATCGATGTTGCTTTGTTGGCGTCGATCGATGGTGATGTCGTAGATTCTTTCTCAAGAATGTGGTGCATACTCTCAATCTCTGTCCTCATCTCTGCCATACTTCTGAAAAGCTCATTGTAACTGTGGGAACCGAAATTCACACCGTCGATTATAACAAATAATAATGGAGGAAAACCGAGCGAACCCGTTTTTCTCTCGGTTTTCCTTGAAGGTCTGAATTCTCTGCGTAATCACTTTAGAACGATAAAAAGATAGATAATCGCTCAGAGGTGTTTTATTGAATAATATGAATACAAGATTTCTCCAAGAAGAGTAGAGATATGCTAACTATCGGAACAACAGGACAAGAGGGGTCAAGACGTCCCAAGCCTTGCCGTGCTAGTCTAACTACCTAAGCCCTAAGTTCTCTAAGCTAGCAGGAGTTCTCTAAGTCTAAATTCTCGGCCCCTTTTTCTTCTGCTCCTGCTCTCTTTATATAGTCACTCTAGGTCAGTGGCCCATCCTTCGCCTTCGGGCCCAAGTCTATCTCTTTCGGGCATATTCCATTTTTCATCGATTTTGATAGTTATCCTCGAATCTTTTACATTTATCTTTGGAAACTTAGTATTTATCGTATTCCTGCGAGTTAGGACAAACCGTCATAACTTTTATGGGCTCGAATCCCTTCTGAGAGCGTAGATGGGCCTCTAGACAAGTCTGGATCCTTGCGGACCGTTCTTAGGCCTTTTGGCGCTTATACGATTTCTCGGTTTTAGTCATAAAACTTCGAGAATAACGTTAATCAAAACGAAACGAGCAGTATATGGTCCCGAAGGTCGGATATCACAGCTATACGGAAGATACGGGAGTCGAAGTAAGTCGGACAGGCCAGGATCATGTCGAGCCCGCCGGGCGAGCAGACTCGCGTGACGGCCGAACTCGCCGGCGAACACAACCACGCGACGGTTGACCTCGCCAGCGACCTGACCGGCGCGGTGGCTGAGCTCGCCGGGCGAGTGCAACCACACGTCGGTTCAGCTCGCCGACGACCGGCACGGTGGCTGAGCTCGCCGTGCGAGTGCAACCACATGGCGGTTCAGCTCGCCGACGAGCTGACCGGCGTGATGGTTGAGCTCGCCGGTGAGCTGACCTGCATGACAGTTCAGCTCTCCGGCGAGTGGTTTTTGTGTGGGATTCGCTCGTTCGTTCACTTCCTATCTTTCTTTCAGTGAATGTTTGTTCCTCTCCAAGTGAAAAGAAAAGCTCCGACGTCGAGATGGGTGAGGCCAACTCGGTACTTCCGACTCCGGCCATGCACGAAGCTACACCAACCTTCATCGCCGGGTTTCTTTCTTTCAAAGAGAGACTGTCCAGACGCAGTGCCGAGAAGGAAGACGGTGGGATTCAGCCTGAAGTGCCAGCTATCCTTTCTTCGCCTGCGATGTCAACCTCGGCAGGAGGAAACAAGTCCCCTGGTGATGCCACGCCCCTTGCAGAATCGGCCGTGGTTCCTGTTCAAGTTCCGGAGGTCTCGGCTCAACCCTCGGACTCTTCGACCACACAAGTCCCAGCTCCTAAGGAGGAGAAGGCGATGGAGTTGATGCCTCCGCCTTTGGATAGGAAGGAGATCGTCCTAGGGCTTTCCGCGTCCAGTGCTGCTCCTGTGACCAAAAGCCGCAAGAGAACTGGCGCTGCGACCGAGACTGTCAAGAAGAGGATATGTACCGCTGGCGCGGAAGGGGAGCCCTCGGGACCTTTGTCGCAACATCGTGCCAAGGTTTGTTTCGACTATTTTCAGCATGAGCCACCTTGTTCTGCGATTATCCTGACCATTATTTCATGTATAGTTTGTATCCCTGATTGACGGGATGCTCAGTGACTGTGGATCAGAGATAGAGCGTTCGACAAGGGGCCTGACTGAATCGCGAGAGGCGTTGAAGCAAGCCGAGGCCGCATTGAAATCTACTGAACCGGTCGTGCTGCTGAGCTCTCCCAGCTAGAGGTTCGGGTCAGCGATCTCGAGCGGGACCTCGGAAATTCGGCGAGTGCATTGTTCAAGCTGAAGAGAGGGAAGAAGAGCAAAGCTTCCGAAGTCCATCGTCTCCAGCGTGAAATTCAGAACCGAGAAGAGTCGAGGACTGTCGTTTCGAGGGATGATTTTCATGCTCGCCTGACGAGGATGGCCGTTCTGTTCGATTCCCTCATGGCGGTCCATGAGAAGGACCTGGCTCTGGCGAGCGCCGAGGGAAGCCTGAACGAGATCCACCTGCTTAAAGGCGACATGGTTCCGACTCTGGACTCTGAAGAAACCAGGTTGTTGCCTCGCAAGGAGGAATTAAAGGCTTCCGACGGGGACTTCGACTCGATCCTCTCTCAGCTGCAGTTCGAGTGCACCCTCACGCCGTGTTCGGGAGAGACCGAGGGGCATGGACCCGTGGCTTAAGAAGGTGGAGATGTTGCGAGCGGGAGACGAAACGACGAAGCGGCCGAGGGAGGCAATGGCTGTGAGGTTGAGGATGAAGGTAGTGCTCCGAGGAGTGCTTAGGGTAATGATCCTTTCGGGGATTTTTTTTTTATTTTCTGTTTCGGCCTGTTTGTGACGCCACAGTTCGCATGTTTCGGGACTGGCCGTTGGTGGCTTTAAATCCCTGCCCTTGTTTGGGCTTTTTTTTTGTATAATGCTTGGCTCAATCTATAAAATCTTTTCGGTTTATTATAAATCGAGAGAACTCCGGGTTTTTCGAAGTTAGAGGGCGAAGAAATGAGTTATCGTCTCGTTCCTTGCCCCCGGACGATCACCGTATCCATAGTTTGTT
>NC_027748.1:28440721-28441013 GCF_000695525.1 Brassica oleracea var. oleracea | reverse complement strand
AATAATGTCCACGAAGTGTTATCGGCTTATATGACTTGTCTTGGCATGAATCGAGCTACTTCCAAAGGCCGTTTGGAGGTGCTGGCCAAAATTTTGGATTTTCTTGTATAGCGCGCTATGGTATCTTTGTCGGATGTAAGAGAGCCTATCCTTTCGAGGGCGGCTTGTGTATGTTTAGGACGTTAGGGTTCGTTTTTTGTGATCAGCAACAAAGAAGCGATGCCATTTTAAAGGCATTTCACCGTTAGAGGTATGTTGATTTTGGAAACAAGAGTGTTGTTTCCATAAGTGT
>NC_027748.1:28437211-28440657 GCF_000695525.1 Brassica oleracea var. oleracea | reverse complement strand
TTTTTTTGTTTTGAGCCGCGTTTTTCTTGCGGGCTTTTTACCAAGGTTGCTTTTTTTTATGAGCATTCGTGGGTTTGTTGGTTCTAGCGTGATAGCTGATTTAGGCATCCTGGGCGAGTTTTGGACCGCCGTTCTGGCCGTTTGTCGGGTAGTGGGCTTAGCGATTGTAGCGTCGCATTTTTTTTTTTTTTTAAAAAGTTCCGAAAAGATCGACTTTTTTAAAAGTTGTGGGAGTATACGAGTATACTACCCATTCCCCCCCTTTTTTAAGATGAGGGATAGCTGAACTCGCTGGGCGAGCTGCCTACGTACCCTTGTTAAGTTCTTCGGGTCCACTTTACGATTAGTGGTAGTATATCTTAAGATGCATCGCGTTCCAGGTTCTTTGGATCTTGACGTCCTGCATGTTTGCGATTTGGTATGATCCTGGTCGGACTACCTTTATGACCTTGTATGGACCTTCCCAGTTTGCTCCCAGTTTTCCTGCGTTATGTTCGGCAGTGTTTTGGAAGACTTTGCGCAGGACCAGGTCGCCTTCTTTGAACCTGCGATGGCGAACGTTTGAGTTGTAGTATTTTGCGCCGGCGTGCTGGTAATTTTGGATCCGTATGAGAGCTTGATCTCGCCGCTCGTTAATAAGATCGAGTTCGTCTTGCAGCATTGCGCTGTTTAGATCTTCTCGTTCGGGGAGGAATCTTCTCCGTACTCCGGGAAATTCTACTTCCGCGGGGATCATACATTCCGTTCCGTAAATGAGGGCGAATGGGGTTTCACCCGTAGCCCGTCTCGGGGTCGTACGATGCGACCAAAGAACTCCTTCGAGCTCTTCTGCCCATCGCCCCTTTTTAACTTCTAAGCGCTTTTTTAACCCGTCGAGGACGGTTTTGTTGATGGTCCCTGCCTGGCCATTGCACTGCGAATATCTGGGAGTCGCTTGGTCAGTTGTATCTTCCACCTCTCGCAGAATGCTTCAAATCGGGTAGAGATGAACTGAGATCCGTTGTCTGTCGCGATTTCGTAAGGGACCCCGTGTCTGGTGATGATGTTCTTCCATACGAAGTTCTCGACTTGTAAGTCTTTGATACTTGCGTAGGAATCTGCCTCAATCCACATTGAGAAGAAATCCGTGAGGACCAGGAGGAAGCGTTTATGCTTTGAGTTGTGTAATGGCCCGACGATATCCATGGACCATCGCATGAAGGGATACGGGGACGAGATGGAAGAGAGGACTTCCGCGGGCTGATGGATTGTTGGCGCGTGCCTTTGGCATTTTTCGCACTTCCGTGCGAATTTCTCGCAGTCTTTGATCATAGTTGGCCAGTCATAACCATGGCGTTTTATTTTTACGGCGAGAAATCTTCCGCCGGAGTGGTTCCCACATGATCCGGAATGAACCTCCTTCATTACTCTTCTTGCTTTTTCGCCTTCGGCGCAGGTCATGAGTGGGCCGGAGAATCTCCATTTCTAGATTTCTCCTTCAACCGTTACATATCGCGCGGCCTGGGTCTTGATTTTGCGGGCCGCCCATTTCTCGGTGGGAAGCGTTTCGTTGATTATGTATGCTCGGATTGGCTCTAACCATGGGTTGTCGCAGCCGTATTCCGACTGATCCACGTTTTCTTCTGGTGGGTCTTCGACTTCCTCCGCATTTTCGATTTGTGCTCGAATCAGATTGGCGACCACTGGTGGGCCGATGCTTGGGTGTTCGATGAACTCGATAGGGATTACTCGTCTTAGTCCAGAATCCGAACTTGATGCGAGTGCGGCCAAGGCATCCGCCTGAGTGTTTTCCGAGCGAGAAATCCTAGTGAGGGCGAAGTGGTCGAAGTCACGGGAGAGGTCTTGGATGAGTTTTAGATATGCATCCATTATTTCGTCCCTCGCTTTGTATTCTCCGCTGTACTGATTTGCGACTAACTGAGAGTCACAGTAAGCGTGAATGTTGCGGATCTTAAGGCCATGGGCTAATCGTAATCCTGCGACGAGTGCTTCATATTCGGCCTCGTTATTCGAGGCATGGAATTCCAATCGGAACGATTGTTCCAAGACTTTGCCGGTCGGAGACGTGAGCCGGATTCCGATCCCGGATCCTTGTTTGGACGATGATTCGTCGACGTGAAGGATCCAGGTCGAGTCCGGTTCCGTGTTTGTCATATCCCCCGTGGGCAATTCTACCAAGAAGTCCGCTAGTACTTGAGATTTTGCGCAGATTCTTGGGCGGTACTCCACGTCATACTCGCTTAGTTCGATTGCCCATTTTGCGAGTCGTCCTGACTGACTCGGACTGTGCAAGATCGTTCGCAGGGGGAAGGTGGTGAGGATTATTATGGTATGCGATTGAAAGTATGGCCGGAGTTTCCTTGCCGATGTCACAACTGCGAATGATAGTTTCTCCATTAGGGGATATCGGGTCTCAGCGTCAAGTAACGTTTTGCTTATGTAGAAGATTGGTTTTTGCTCACCGCGTTCCTCTCTAATCAAAACGCCGCTTACCGCTGTTGTGGAGACTGCGATGTATAGGAGCAAGGGCTCTCCCTCCACTGGTTTTGTGAGGACGGGAGGAGTGGCTAGGTAACGTTTTACCATTCGAACTTCTTATTCCCTTTCAGCGTGTCGTAGAAAGAAAGACACTTATCCGTCGAGCGCGAGATGAAACGGTTCAAGACCGCGACTCTTCCGGTTAGCCTTTGGACTTCCCGTTTCGTCCATGGCGAGACCATCTCTATTAACGGGTTTATCTGCTTAGGAATGGCTTTGATCCCACGACACGTGACTAGGTACCCGAGAAAGTCTCCTGATGCCACCGCGAATCTACACTTTGCAGGGTTCAGCTTCATGTTGTGGGCGTTAAGTTTTGCAAAGCACTCCTCCAAATGGGAGACGTGGTCGTGCTCGTCAAGAGACTTTACGAGCATGTCATCGATATATACCTCCATAGTCTTTCCGAGCTGTTCGGAGAAAATTCGATTGACAAGTCGCTGGTAAGTTGCGCCTGCATTCTTGAGACCGAAAGGCATTACTTTGTAGCAATATGTTCCCCGATCGGTGATGAACGCAGTTTTCTCACGATCGTCGGGATTCATCATGACCTGATTGTACCCGGAGAAAGCATCCATAAATGATAAGAGTTTGTTCCCTGCTGTTGCTTCGACCAGTCGGTCGATGTGCGGGAGTGGGAAGCAATCCTTTGGACAGGCCTTGTTGAGATCGGTGAAATCGACGGATACTCGCCATTTGCCTTTTTTCTTTTTGACCACGACCGGGTTAGCGAGCCAGTCTGGATACCTAACTTCTGTTATTGATCCGTCCTTCAGGAGTCTTTCGACTTCCTCATTTACCGCGATGGCACGCTCCGGTCCTAGCTTCCGACTTTTTTGTTTGACAGGTCTGTAAGTCGGATCGATGTTAAGCTCATGACACGTTATGCCGATATCGATCCCTGGCAT
>NC_027748.1:28432518-28437189 GCF_000695525.1 Brassica oleracea var. oleracea | reverse complement strand
TTTTTGAGACAGGCGATGAGCTCTGTCTTTAGTGGCTCGCGGAGGTTGGCTCCAATCTCGACGCATCGTTCCGGAGAGGATTCGTCGAGGCTGATCGAAATTACCGGTTCGAAAGTCGCTTCGCGCTTCCCTTCTAGGGCTTTGGCCCTTTGAGATTGCCAGAAGACTTCCGAGTCTTGTTCCGAGGTGTTTTCCTCGAGAGTCAGCTTTCTTTTCTTTTTATGGGAAGTTTCGATTGCCAAATTCTTTCTTTTTAACTCGGCGGCGAAGCATACTTGCGACATCCTGCGGTCTCCTTGTATAGTTTCGACTCCACGAGGGGTTGGAAACTTAAGGTACAGATGGAATGTCGAAGGGATCGCTCGCATGGAATTCAGCCATGGAGTACCGACGATCGCGTTGTACGAGGTTGGGCGGTCGATGACTAAGAATTCCGTGACTTTGGTGACGCTCCCGGATTTGACAACGAGGTCTACTGAGCCGAGAGTCATAGTAGCATTTCCTGAGAGTCCGAATATCGGGCTGGGTCTTTCCGTAACGGCGAACAGATCAATCTCCATTCTTTCGAGGGTGCTTTTGTAGATAATATTGGCCGAGCATCTGGTGTCGACCAACACTCTCGCTACGTCGATGTCCTGGATTGTTAGCTCGATGACAAGGAGATCGTTGTGGGGTTTGGCCTGATCGGCCGTTGCCCGGTCCTTGAAAGAAACGACATCGTTAGCTGCTGGAGCGGACATCCTGTGTCTTTTACCGTTTTGTGATTTTTGAGTTAGAGAATTCGTCAAACCCCCCCCCCCCTTCCTTCTAGTGCC
Source organism: Brassica oleracea var. oleracea (assembly GCF_000695525.1). NCBI lineage: Eukaryota > Viridiplantae > Streptophyta > Magnoliopsida > Brassicales > Brassicaceae > Brassica > Brassica oleracea. The sequence continues at coordinate 28,436,374 of NC_027748.1, read as the reverse complement.
AAACTGTGGGAACCGAAATTCATACCGTCGATTATAACAAATAATAATGGAGGAAAACCGAGCGAACCCGATGAGAGCTGTCGGCGAGATTCTTAGTTCTAACATCCTAAGACTGAAAAACCTAGTTGAGTCGCAGTTCGAAATAACAAAAACGGAAAGTTGCGTAATTGCTCTAAGTGCTAAGTTTTCTCTGAAAAAAAGTCATCTCTTTTGCCTCTTGCCTAGGACTCCTTATATACTCGCTCCTAGGTCGGTTTACGCTTTTTCCCTTCTGCCCTTAAGCCGTCATAGCTCAAAAATGGAGTTTTCCGATCTTCGTAATTATCTTCAAAATTTCGTATTTATCCGCGGAAACTTGACATTTATCTTTCCTTGCGAACCAAGCGTAACCGTCATGCGGCTTATGAGCCGTTGATTAAGAAATCGTAAGTTGGCCCTCGAGTCATGTCTTAGGTCCCTTTGGACCGTCTTCTGACTCAAAGCGTTTATTACGACTTCTTTCGATAACGAACGAACTTTCCGCGGTTTTTACGGTAAATTTTGATTGATAACTTAGAATGGCGGGGAACGTAAATGGGTTCGCTATGGTCTTCGGGAGATAGCATCGAAGGGTAGATGAGAATTCATGGACTAATGTCGTATCGACGTTTCGGAAGAGCTTGGTCGCTACGTAGTGACCGAGCTTCGGCTCGAGCTCGGTCGCTACGTAACGACCGAGCAGGCTTGAAGCGACCGAGCGGAACGGACGTTCGGTCGCTACGTAGCGACCGAGCTTTGGCTAGAGCTCGGTTGCTATGCAGCGACCGAGTGGAACACACGTTCGGTTGCTGCGTAGCGACCCTCTTCGAGCTCTTGTCCGACGACTCGCGTTTCCTCCGCAAAGCTTTTCGTAAAGAAGAATCTATTTTGAAAAAGTATTTGTCGAAGAAGGTTTCTAAGTTTTCTTCTTCGGGGATTTGAACGTTAACTTCGTCGTAAACGTTTCCGACCCCAACAGCTACGTAGCGACCGAGCTTCGGTGAGAGCTCGGTCGCTACGTAGCGACCGACCCGTGTATGTGCTGGGTCGCTACGTAGCGAGCGGGCTTCAGTGAGAGCTTGGTCGCTATGTTGCGACCAAGCCGTGTACATGCTTGGTCGCTACGTAGCAGCCGAGCTTCGGGGAGAACTCGGTCGCTACGTAGCGACCAGCTTTTGCGCTGGTTGCTACGCGCCAACCTTGTTCGAGTCTTTCTCTGCAAGATTCTTCGTAAAAATAAATCTTTTTCTAAGATTTATTTTTTCTAAAAATGTTCATGCCGATTTTATGAACTTTCAGACATTGTTTCCGTCGTGACCAATTTTGACCCCAACAGTTAGTCCCCCAGCTCGTTAGAACCATGAGCTTCTAGCGTGAGGTTTTAGCGAGTGGCTTGGCAAGTTAGGTGAGTTAGGCGGAATTAATGGTCGAAAAGGTTCGTGGTAAGTGCTCTTCTCGCTCTTCTAAGAGTTGAACGCGATAAGATTGGGGCTGCGCCTTATGACGGCTGCCTACGTACCCTTGTTGAAGGGATCAAGCCTTTCGTAGTTCGTCTTGGAGTTAAGGTTCTTATGACTTGTTTTCCAGCGAGACCTTTACGGTCTAGTTTTTATGTAGCGGTTATCAGGCGTGTTGCTGGCGATGGCATTTTATATGGGTGTAAAAGGAAGATTACGAGTTGTCATCTCGTAATCTAACTCTGTGTGAACTGCTATATCCGTGATCTGTTTCGAGAGTTTTCCGCAGTGTGTAATCTTGCGGGATTTCCGAAGACGCTCGAATATTGGCAAAGAGACAAATTTTGGGATCTCGTATGTTTTTGATACTATGCCTAGAGATGTTAGAGACCAGTGCGCTGGGTTTAGGGCAAGACCTAGGTTTACTCCTGGTTTTAGAGGGTGCGATGACTAAGTCGACTTACGTATCCCATTTCAGTTTAATCCTGATTCCATACCGATTTAAAGTCCGCGATAGGTTCTCGGCTTATACGACTTGTATGGTTGGAACCGAGCATCTCTCCAAGGACAATTTTTAAGCCTCCTGGAAGTAGACAAGAATGCACAGATTCGTGTCGTATCGACGTTTTGGGAAAGCCCGGTCGCTTTGTAACGATCGAAATGTGCACGTGCTCGGTCACTACGTAGCGACCAAGTTTGGTTCCGAGCTCAGTCGCTACGTAGCGACCGTGCCGTGCGCGTGCTTGGTCGCTACGTAGCGACCGACCTTGGCTCGAGCTCGGTCGCTACGTAGCGACCGAGCACGCGCACGGCATGGTCGCTGCGGAGCGACCAGATTTGTTATTCTTTTGTATGCCGCATTTCGTGCTTGAAATATTCGCGGGCTTGAAGATGTTTTGCGATGTTGCAAGGGTTTAGTCTTAGCCCTGCGTTTGAGAAACGTTCTTGTTTGACTACGGATGTTCGCAGCCAAAATTGTTGTTCCTATTTGGATGCTAATAATTTGATTTGCGATCGAGGAATTAGGACTGAGGTGTCGTGTAAATTTTTCCATGGGAAGAAGCGTTTTCCTTCATAGTGCTTTGTGAACTGTTGGCTTTCCGAGATCTATTTAGTGTATTTTTGAGGATGTTTCGTATAGCACTAGAAGCTTTGTTACGAATTTTTCCTTACATGTCGCATATTATGGGTAAAACGTTGCGGGCTTAAAGTGAATTGTGGAGCGAACAAATATTTCGTATAATGTGACCTATAATCTTATGAAAATCGAATCTTTTTTGCCTGAGGAAGACGAAGCCCAAGAGGTTTGCTACATAACCAGTGTGGAGTCAGTGGCGGGACGACTGCCTTCTCGGATGTGACCGAGGGGAAAAGAAAAGCATAAGCCAGCGAGCCGCATGGTTCTTCATAAAGCATGTTATGTTAACTTTAGAAAGTTTCTTCGTAAGACTTGGTCTGATTGTACGAAGGATTTTTCGCGTAAGTAACGGGGACCGGTTTTACGAAGGTTGTAGATCGGTCATATGTAAACACATGTTAAAGTACCGTTGTTTATGTGGGTTTCACGAGAAACGTTTCTGCTGTGATTTCGATCCTATGTGAAAGTTTCTTGGAGTTACTCATGGGGTGTTACCGAAGTTTATTTCATTACGATCTAGTCGCAGAACGTTTTTCATAGGTTTTATGAAAGGATTCTCATGACACATTCGTTTCTGGAACGAATTGGTCGAGGTGGATCTAGCCACCATCGGGAGGAAAGCGTCTCTTTGTGCATGATGCTACATCTATTCTCGAGTTTTCTTCGTCACAAATGTTTTCGATGCTTTTCAGTGACTCACGAAAACTGAAAGAAATGCTTTGGTGATTGAATATTTCTCGTAGAAATTTTTAAACGAAACTCGCTTTCTAAAACTGGAAAGGGCTTCAATACTTTGGCTAATCGTCGAGTTTCAGTTTGATATTGGTATATGTTTTCTGTACGCATGATTGCGACAAGAAATGATGTATAGTCTTTGAGATTATGTTCATGATCGTCTGAATATGTTGCTAGCGTTTAGACGAATTTTAGATTGTCGTTTGCCTATTTGAGACGATTTGCTTTGACAAAATCGTTTTCTTGACGATTTGCAAAAGTTTTTGAAGTTTGGGAGTATACGAGTATAGTATACGTACCTACTCCCCCTTTTATTTTTTTAGGAAAGAAAACAGTTGAACCGATACTTTGAAGGGTTGTGTACGTTTCTTCTTCTAAGGTTTGAAATGATCAATAATCCTGGACGATTTAAAGACGACGCTTGGACTGTGATTTGGTTTGTTTCCATTTTGACGACTTGGAATATGTCGGTTCCGAGAAAATTGCTAGAAACGAATCGGTTTTAAGA
>NC_027748.1:28431764-28432165 GCF_000695525.1 Brassica oleracea var. oleracea | reverse complement strand
AAGCGAAGGAGTTTAGACGAGTCTTACTTGTTTTTGTCGTAAAATCTCAACGGAAACTTTGATTGAGACGAAACGAAAAGCGTTTCGATTAAGATTCAAAATAGAACCTTGCTAGGTAGCGAGTGAATGTCTGACAGGTCGCTACGTAGCGAGTGGAAGCAAGCCAAGAAGAGTCCTACTTGTTTTCGTCGTAAAATCTCAACGGAAACTCCGATTCAGACGAAACGAAAAGCGTTTCGATGAAGATTCAAAAGAGAACCCAAAGCAGGGTCTTTCTGAGGCCTGAAAGGTCGCTATGTGTGCATGCTTGGTCGCTACGTAGCGACCGAGCTGTGTGCGTACTCGGTCGCTACGGCGACCGAGCTGTGTGCGTGCTCGGTCGCTACGTCGCGACCGAGCTG
>NC_027748.1:28428917-28431688 GCF_000695525.1 Brassica oleracea var. oleracea | reverse complement strand
GAGCTGTGTGCGTGCACGGTCGCTACGTAGCGACTGAGCTGTGTGCGTGCACGGTCGCTACGTAGCGACCGAGCTGTGTACGTGCTCGGTCTCTACGTAGAGACCGAGCTGTGTGCATTCTCGGTTGCTATGTAGCGACCGAGCTTGGCTTGAGCTTGGTCGCTACGTAGTAACTGAGCCGTGTGCTTGCTCGGTCGCTACGTAGAGACCGAGCTGTGTAATCGATTTGTTGCGCTTCCTTTTTTCGCGATTAACCTAGGGGTTTTCTGCGGTTTTTGGGAGAACAAGTTTTATCCTTCCGAAATGTTTTAGGAAAACGTGTTTTGGTAAAATCCTTACGCATTGAGATTTCTTTTGTTCGGTAATGAGTCAAACTTACGGGGTTTTATAAGATTGATCATTTCCCTTTATGTTTAAAAAGAGAAATCGCGAGCTCATTTCATTGCCCTTCCTGTGACGAAAAGTCGCAGCAAGGTTTTCGATTTTCTCAAGAACTGTGGCGTTTGCGTAGGCGTTGGCCGTATGCGCAGTGGCGGCTGGAATTTTCTTACCAGCGTTGTTGCGAACTGCGATTTTCTCTTTCGCATTTCCAGACATTGTTTTGATCAAGCGTTTTGCGGCTATGAGTTCGAGTAATCCGTACCCCCCCCCCCTAGCCCCAAACTGTGGGAACCGAAATTCGCACTGCCGATTTCCGTTTAAATTAGGTAAGTTAAGAAAACCCTAATTTCCCAGAGGTCCCGGATATCTGTTAAACCACACGCCAAGCAATCACAATACACAATTAAAGACGAAAGGAAATAAGAAATCGTAAAAGAGAGCAAAAGGAGTTTTATTCCGAATCCGCGTATGAGCGTTACAACAAGGTAGAAGCCTTGGCTATGAGAGCTATCGGCGAGATTCATAGTTCTAACATCCTTAGACTGCAAAACCTAGTTGAGTCGCAGCTCGAAATAACAAAAACGGAAGATTCCTAGTTCTAACATCCTAAGACTGTAAAACCTAGTTGAGTCGCAGCTCGAAATAACAAAAACGGAAAGTTGCCTAATTGCTCTAAGTGCTAAGCCGACTCGCGTGACGGCCGAACTCGACGGCGAACACAACCACGCGATGGTTCAGCTCGCCGGCGAGCTGACCAGCGTGATGGTTGAGCTCGCTGGCGAGCTCACCCGCATGACGGTTCAGCTTTCCGGTGAGTGGTTTTTGTGTGGGATTCGCTAGTTCGTTCACTTGCGATCTTTCTTTCAGTGAATGTTTTGCGAGAAATCCGTGAATAAGAAATAATCATAGACGTTGATTTTGAAATAGCCGTTTTTGACCCCAACAGTAACCTCTGTCCAAAGGTTGATAAGTGTCATCTACCAATGTCTTGAGTTCATCTCCTAGTTTTTCCTGAGCTCCACAAATACCAGTCACCATCTCATTAATCTCATCCTTGGTGTAGATCTCTGGTGCCAGTTTTGTAGGTGTGAAAGAAATGGCATGTTCTGGAAGACATATGTGACTCTCCTCAAATAGGGATGCTCTCTCCAGAATTTTTTTTGATGTTGTCCTTGGTAACAGGGATCATCTCACCAGCTACGCTCCTTGTCGTCCACATTCGTAACGTCTGTCGATCGATGGTGAAGGTGCCTTGTTGAGCGATGTAAGAGCATCCTTGTCGATCGATGTTTGGCCTACTGGTTGGCACGATTGGTGTGAACCAATTTCTGTTGTGTCGGCCCTTGGATGTTCGTCTGGAACAGCTTGGATGTTGTCTGGAATGCTGCGTTGCTGCATAAACAAGTTGTCTGGTCCATTGGCCAACTGAAGAATATTTGCTATGTCCTCTCTGGATACTTGTAGAATTCTCCCATCCATAGCTCTTGCATGGCCATCTGGGTCCCTGAAAATACCAAATTCATCAGGAGTTAGAAAACCGTAATCAATACCCATATTCTTCTTAGTAAATAAAGAAAGTTTATGTTTAGAATGAGAATCGATCGATGTTGATACTAGAGTATCGATCGATAGTAGACGTTTGTCTGTCTGCTCAATTATGGTTTTTGGATCGAATGCTCTTCCTTGATGTTCCTTCTGATTTGTTTGTGGGAGCATTCATCTTTTCTGCTATGGTGTCGTGAGAAGAAATTTGGGGTGCAAAACTCCTTATATAGGTATTGGTAAACCTACTTGGAATTGGAATATTCCCTTTTTCCTTTTCAAAGGCGGCAGCTTTAATATCGATCGATGTACCTGGTGTGGTATCTATCGATGCACAAGATCGTTTTGCTGGATGAGGGTGGGTATCGACCGATGCTGAGTAGACTCTGTCGATCGATGGTGGAGACGTGGTGTTGAAGGAATGGCTTGAAAATCCTCATCATACTCCTCAGTAGGATCCTCATTGGATGAAGGAATTACAATCTCTACTGCAAGACTTTCATGGAATCCACTGTCTGCCCAACTGCCTATTGAATAGTCATCACATCCTCTTTTCATGGGTTGTTGAAAGGCAAAGTCTGTATAACACTGATCTGGTAATGTGAAGTGGTTTACCGGTTGATTCCCGTCGAGCGACGTGGGATAGTGTTCATCGGTCGTCGGTGACTCATAGGAATCGATCGATGAAGCAGTGTGAGTTTCGATCGATTCTGAGTACTCTGTTTCATACTCTGCTCCACAATGGCATGCTGCAATGTAACCAAGATCATTTCCAAGCTACACGAGGTTGACCTGTTATCTCACAACTCGAACTGGGTCATAGTGGACGTCTGGATCTATCAGTGTCA
>NC_027748.1:28428747-28428905 GCF_000695525.1 Brassica oleracea var. oleracea | reverse complement strand
GATTTATCAGTGTCAGACACAATCTGTTGGTGTTCATGTCACATACAGCTCCTACTGTAGCCAGGAAAGCTCTTCCAAGCAGAGGTGAGGAGTTCCAGTTAAGCTTGATGTCCAGGACATGAAAATCTACTGGGACAAGGGCATTACCAATCTGTACC
>NC_027748.1:28426592-28428547 GCF_000695525.1 Brassica oleracea var. oleracea | reverse complement strand
TTTCCCTGACATGATGAAACATTCTCCTAATGTCCTCCTCAGTCTCCTTAGTCTCTCTGAAGAATATCCACAACCAGTGTGTGTAATAAACTTCATCAAAAGGTTTCTCCCCTGGGATTCTAAGGACTCTCTTAGTGAAACCATCCATCTCCTTCTCATTAGCTTCCCTCTTAAGGTTCTTAGGAATCTTCTCCTTTCTTTTCCTTAACCTTCTTCCTTCAGCTGCCTCATCAACTTTCATAGGCTCTGGTGTAGTGTCTGAAGGGTTGGTTGTAGGTTCTGGTGGGTTTGCTAAAGGATTAGGGGGCGGCCTGAGTGCGTTGATTCGGTCACTATCAATAGATGGTAATCACACTCGGTAGGGGAGAGGTGCCCATCGATCAATGGGAGGTGAGGGGGGTCGATCGATATCAGTCTCTCTCTATCGGTCGAATGCTGGCTCTTGCCGTCGATCGATTTTGACGTAGAAAGGGGAGGGTTGGTTTTTTTGTGAATTCCTCATGAGTCATGATCCGAACTGCACTACACTCCGCAGTTGATTTTGCAGATGACGTAGATCGATGGTTAGAGTAATCTTTCGATCGATCTTCATCATGGTCTGTCGAGCGATGTGCATCCATTGAAATCGGCCAACACCAAAGTGATCCGCCGAAACTCATGGAGCTTTCAACTTCGAAGTCTTCTTCTCCAAGCTTCTCATGCTTCACCACTTGCCAGAAATCATTCATCTATGATGGCATTTATGTGGTGTTTTGCTTTCTCAACTCCTGCATCTCTAGCCAAGGCTTCTTGCCTCTTTACAGTGTCTCCAGTTTGAACCACTTGCATTTCAAGCTTCCTCACCTGTGTCCCTAAGGTCTCAATTCTCGTGTTCAGACTGTTGTAGGCGGAATCTATCGCCCCATTGAAGTCCACAGTGAGTTGTTGTTGTCCTTCCAGAACTCTGTCAAGCATTATTTCAATCTTGCTTTCATGAGTCTGTGGTGGTGGATTCTGGTAAAATGAGTTTCCATAGCCTCTGCTGTTGTTGCTGAAAGATTTCTGGAACTGTGAACTCTAGTTACTCCTCTGGCCATTGCCATAGAAGTTTCTGTTTCCAGCCTAGTTTCCAAACTTCTGAAATCCAGTACCTCCAATGTTGTTCACATCTTCTTCTCCTTCCATGTCTACAGCTACTTCTCCTTCAGCTGAGCAGACCTGCTTCCTAAGAAACTCATGAACTACATCTAACTATGCTTTAACTTCGTCCATCTGCTCTTTCTCTAGGGATGCAACAGACTTCTTTCTCTCAAAGTCAGTGTTCTTGGTGCTGCTGCTGTTTGCTAGATTTTCTATCAGTCTCAAAGCTTCCACCGGATTCCTGGTGTTGAAGTTTCCCTCGCTAGCTGTATCAAGAGCCATCTGATACCTCAAGGCGATACCTCTGATGAAAGTTCTCAGTAGTTGCACTTCGTTGAATCCGTGGTGTGGACAATCCCGCTGGAAGAACTTGAATCTGATCCACGCATCTTTGAAAGACTCTCCAGTCTCCTGCGCGAATGTAGCAATTTTGCTCCTCAAGTCTTCAGCGCGTGCCTCATCGAAGAAGTTTCGCAAGAAAGCATTCTTGATGTCTGCCCAGGATGTTAGAGATCCTGTGGGTAGCTGCTTAAGCCAGTGCATCGCTTCTCCAGTCAGAGAATACATGAAGAGCTTGCACAATAGGTAGTCCTCGGGGACTCCATCCATACGAATAGAAGCGATAAGATCCTCGAACCTCTCTAGATGGTTCATAGGATGCTCGTGCAGTAACCCAGAGTAGGGTAGATGCGACACGAGTGTGTAGTACTGAGGCTTCAGCTTAAAATTCTGCTTCTGAATCTCTGGAAGTCGAATAGCTGATCTGTTGGCGTAGTACTCATCTGGACGATTGTAGTAAGCCAGTGCCCTCTTCTACAGGTTGAGCAGCTCCTGTA